>NC_043701.1:20970838-21059990 GCF_006229205.1 Suricata suricatta
CTATTTCTATTTTTTGGAATAGTTTGAGAAGAATGGGTATGAGCTCTGCTTTAAATGTCTGGTAGAATTCCCCTGGGAAGCCATCTGGCCCTGGGCTTTTATTCGTTGGGAGATTTTTTATAACGGATTCGATTTCTTCAGAATAAGATGTTTCAACATTTAAAATGTTTTAGCTTCAAGGGATGAGAAGGATAAGACAGGCCGTGTTAGGTTCATTACTTACATGATCTCATTTGGATTCTCACAAAAATGCATAGAAGAAATCTTCTTGGAAGATCTCTTGGCTTGGAAAGGAAGCCATCTTGGTACTAAAGTCAACTGAGCTTGGATTTGAACTCAAATCTGTCTGGCCCCAAACTTTTTTCTTCACTCCTCTTGGGTTCTCTCAAGAGCTATTTTAAAAATATTGGCATCAAGTTTTCAGAGAGGTTGAAAAATAAAGAGTGAATATATATATTTTAAGTTTATTTATTTTGAGAGCACGTGAGTCAGGAAAAGGCAGAGTGAGAGGGAGAGAGAATCCTAAGCAGGCTCTGCATTGCCAGTGCCAAGCCCATGTGGGGCTCAAACCCATGAACCATGAGATTAAGACCTGAGCTGAAATCAAGAGTAGGATGCTTAACCCACTGAGCCACCCAGGCTCCCCAAAGATTGAATATTTTTGAACACTGACAATGGGCCACATACAAGACAGGGCAGTAACGGGGTTTGCAATAGACTGTCCTCCACTCAAGGAGCTAAGTAGCTGGTGCAGGAAGCTGGTACACAACATAGGCTGAACAACAGACGATGAAATAAGGGCTACTGCAAAGGGGACAATCAGAACTGAGGGAAGGAGTGGTTGGTTTGGTGGTGCAAGAAAAGCAGGGAAAATTCACAGGACATGGGAGGGTGTCATTTTGAAAAGACTCTTAGGAGTCTGGGGGCAGGGGTAGCAGGCTTTAGGACACTGCAGACTGAGGGAACATGTTACAGGAGCTGGGTGGAAAGTTCAGGGAGGCCAGTGCCTGCTTGGAGTAGTGAAAGGTGAGGGTGGGCTGGAGGCAGGCCACAGAAGGCTCTGAATAGGAGCCTGAAATTGAAATGGGGAATTACTGAAGGTTTTTGGGTAGGGGGAAGGTAAGGTTCCAATCAAATCCTTGATGAAAACATCAGAATTATTGCTGAATTCATCCCGACATCAGATCACAAGTACACAAAGTACACAAAATTGAAAAACATAGAAAATCAATATTCTTCATCAAGACTCAAAACAATGGCCTGCTTACTTCTGAAGAAGCACACAAGTGAATGAAGTGGATGTGTGCCTGAATCACCAGCTGAAACTCCAGCCTCCCTCCTTCTTTCACACTGGCCAAGAATAATCCCATTCTCACGATTCTTAAGATGGCCTCATCAACTCAAAAACCTGGGGCAACACATACAATCTCCTCCTCCCTCCCCCTGCTGAAAAAAATTCCAGCAAGGAAATGACAATTCCCTTCACTTCCTTCCTTTCTTCAAAGGCCAGCCCATGAAGATTGCTTAACCGTTCTTTCTCGGATACACCAGACACACGTCCTAGAGTAGGAATTGAATCCTGATGGCTTAATTGAGTTAAAAAGAAAAGTGTAGATTATTGAAAGCCTCTCAAGGGTTTCAGAGTGGCTCTCACATCTCAGAAAGCCTGGTGGTGGCTTTCAGTTCTTCGGTTAGGGAGGAGCGGAATGGATTTCGTAGCACAGAATTCAAAGGCACTGGAAGTCAGCAGTTCTGAAGGACTGCAGAAAGGGCTTGTTTACATTTTTCTTTTCAGCTGAAACCCGTCTATTTAAACTTTAACCAGAGACAATTATAAAACCGTGGTTAGCCAGGGATCGCAGGCTGCACAAGACAGGAGACAGATGCCAACAGTCTGGCACTGGAGGAGGAAAGGTTGAGAATATTTTGAGGAGAGAGGTCAAAGAAGAACTACAAAGGAGGTGTTGGAAGCAGGTGTCACCTACGCTGGTCTTCATGGGAACAGCAAAGGAAGGGGGAAGGAGTGGGTGGGAGAAGTCAGGCAGAGTGGGCATGGAAGACCCACAGCTTCTGATGGTGCAGGCGGGATTGGAGCTGTCACCGTTTCACCAGTTCAAAAGTGCCACCCAGGCAGTGTGGGCTGCTTTAGCTCCACTGTTTACACCTTTTCTCCCTTCTTGGACCAAAAGTACCTTAGCGGAGGGAGTCAGTGCCGCTGTGAGATTTGCCTGGGATAGACACACCCAGCCCACCAGGAGACAGGCTCTCTTCCCCAAGGCCAAACCTCCTCTTCAATTCATGTTTTCCTGGCAAAGACCTACTTTTGAGCCAGCAAGCAGTTCAGTGATATCAGAGGAAATACCCCACTTGACAAAGGACTGTGTTCCAATTGCCAGTAAACTGAACTCCTTCACATGCCCTGTTCTGGGTCCTATAATCTGGGGAGTCTTAAGAACAAACTCAAAGAGAGATAGTTGTTGCTGCAACACAAATGTTTTTATTCTGGATTTGTGGATGTCCGTGGACTGACATTGACATTAGGGCCAGTTTTAGGTTCATATACAAATGTGGGGAGAGCTACAGGATACCAGCCCGCGCTCCCCCACCCCAGATCTCTGTGTAAAGGAGTCTGACCCTAGATACTCAATCTTTCTTTTAACTTTTTGGTTTTGAATATTCCTATTAAGATATAAATGCAATATATAGAGAAGAGCCCATGCCTCAGATGTTATCAGCTAATTTGTTAAGAGGAATTGACTTTCTGGCCAGGTCCAGTCAGATTAGAACCAGGACTCAATAGGAGGAAGGTCCAGGACTGCCTTTTGGAGATGGAGAATGGGCAGAGGCCCTGGATTTATGCGTGGGAAGCTGGTAGGAAGAGGCCAGAGACAAGTCTCTCTCTGTACAACAGTGAGACCCAGTCCTCCAACATAGATCAGATTCATGAGGACAGCAGAAAGCCAAACTCATCCTAACTTCCTGTGAAGCGTCCTTCTCTGCTAACCCAGCTACCAGGGAAAGCCATTTGGAGCACAGCCAGAGGGAGATAGGGAAGGTCAGAGGATCTGCAGATATTCAGGGCCATGGCATAGTCTTCCAGAGCAAAGAGGCCAAAGTCATGGGCTTCCCTCCAGACCAGTTTGCTACACTCACCGGAAGATCTGTCCTATAGCTCTACACTGCACTCTCAAGTCCAGCCAACCATCTAAAAGATTCATGATGGTGTTCACCAGGGTCTGGATAAAGAAAATGGGGACAGTTCCCTGAGAACTCACTCCAACTGCGGACAGATCCTAGGGTAATAGTATCATTGCTTATGGGGGTTGGGGGCTAAGCACTTCACACGAGGTGAGACATGGTATGACATTTTATATATTTTTAAAGTTTATTTATTTTGGGAGAGAGTGTGTGCATGAGCACATGTGCCTGTGTAAGCAGGGGAGGGACAGAGAGAGAATCCCAAGCAAGCTCCATGCTGCTAGCAAGCACAGAGCCCTACATGGGGCTTGATCCCACCCACTGTGAGATCATGACCTGAACCAAAATCAAGAGTTGGACACTTAACAGACTGAGCCACCTACGTGACATTTTATTTGTATTAAGCATATGCTAAAATTATTTTCTTTCTTAAAGTTCATATGAGTAGCAATTGCTTTCTTGTGCCCTGATCTCCAGAGAAAAGAGAGAAGGCCTGGTTCTTATGTCTTCTGCAGGATGGAGCCCATGAACACATGATTGCTGGCAGGTATCCCAAGATCTGCACAGAAATTTCAGAGGGATACACACATTGCCTAGCTCCTTCCAGAGGGTGTTATACCTGGGAGAAGATATTTTATAAAATCAGTCATGACATCTCCAAAGGAAATCCTGGGAGTCTGGACATAAACTGGAGAGGCAGTGTAGTGCAGGTGCCCCGCCCCCAATACAAAACTAGAACATTCCTACAAATCCCTTCATAAGCTGAAATGGTATAAAGCAAAGAAGCTATTACCATCAATTTATATATATACATATATATATAAACAGTCCTTCTTAGGCTTTCCTGATACCTCAGGACACATCATGCTAACAGGTGCACAAAATAAATTGAGATAAAGCACAGATGCTCACAGACCCAGTTCACAGCTCTGGCGGCTTGATGCTGAGATGCCGGGTGTAGTTCTGGGGAGGGAGCTTGGCGGGGCACCCTCGCTGCTCAGGTGCGCGCTGCCTCTGTGTGAGCTCCATGCAAAACAAATGCTGAACGTGCTGTGTTTTTCTGCATAAAAGCAAAAATCCTCTCCGGATTTCTTTTGGTTAACAAAAACAAGTACTAATGTAGGCCTTTTGTAAAAGCGAAGTGATGTAATGTATACTTTCAAAAAGTAAGGGTATGATACCTATTTGGTGGCTAAAAGCATGGATTCAGGACCCAAGCAGTCTGGATTCAGATCCTGATGCTGCCACTTACTAGCTTTGGGACCTTGGGTAAGTCATTTAACCTCTCTGGGCCTCAGTTTCCTCAACCATAAAATTGAGGCAATAGTAATTCCCAGTTCACAGGGTTGTAGTAGGGCTTAAATGAGTTAATATTTAAAGGGTTAAATGAGTTAATATTGAAAAGCACTTCAAATAGTGTCTATCACAGCAATAGATATTTAAATATTGCATTTTAAGTTTTTTCTTTAAATGTTTATTTTATTTTTGAGAGAGAGAGAGAGAGAGACAGAGTGTAAGCTCTGAGAGAGGTAGAGAGAGAGGGAGACACAGAATCCAAAGCAGGCTCCAGGCTCCCAGCTGTCAGCACAGAGCTCGATGCAGAGCTCAGTCTCATCAACTGCAAGATCATGACCTGAGCTGAAATCAGATGCTTCACTCACTAAGCCACCCAGGACCCCCTAAATATTGCATTTTAAAAGTACCATGATTAAACTTCCAGGCCTGGAAATCTTGCTTGTTCTGTGATTGGCTCTGTCTCCAAGAAAGTCTGGGCTGACTCAGGTCTGCACTTTTTTTCCATCCTACTAGCTTGAGGAGACAGAAGAAAGATACACTGATCTCTTTCTCCTCAAGGCTTCTTTTCCAGCATTAGGCACAACATTTCTGTTCTGCTCTTGAAGCATCACAACATGCATGCCCAGGGCCAAGGTAAAGTCAGAACCAACAAGAGGGAGCACTGTCCGGTGCCTGGGCCAGAAACGGGAAATTCCTCAATGCAAATCCCTCAAGGCCCTTGGGCAGCCTCCATGTTTGTGCTGTAACTAAACACCACACTCACCTGTCTTTCGTGGATACCAGGCACAAAGCCAGGGTTATAGAACACAGGGGAAAGCCCTCATTGAGTAGGAAAAGCAAAGAAAGAAGCAGGTGGCCGGAAGAAGGATCATGGCAAATAGGAAACCAAATACATGAGGAAAAAAGTAGAAATGCTGGAATAAGTTCAAGAAAACTTTTTTTTTTGGTCTCTCTATTTTTGACCGAGTGAAAAAAAAACCACAAAAGAATAAACCAAGCAACTAGAATCAGATGGAGCCAGTTAAAGGGGGAACAGGCAGCAGAACTCTGCAAATATATGCTAATTACCTCATCCTTCCTCCTGTGCCCCGCAAGGCAAGCGAGGCTCCAGAGCCCATTCGTACACTGGTCTAATAATGATTTCATTTCACAGACTTCCTTCCACGGTTTTTTTTTTCCTTAACAAAGTCCATCACAATTCTGTTTTGGGAAGTAGAAACAGGATCTATCTTTAGGAAATTTAAATGCCAAAGAGCTCAGATAAGCATAATTGAGAAGTAAAGAATGGTTGGTGTGACCAGGACAAATATCAAATCACAAATATTTGAAATTCTTCCCCTTCCTGGCCCTAAAGAGAGAAGTGCCTTTGTTTGCTGAATTGGCTCACAGAGGACCTGGCTTTTGGCGTGTTGCGTAGGATGTTGGACAGGGAGGAGAAGCCAGAGGAAGGTCAAATATTTGTCAAGGGCCTACTATGTATCAGGCATTTTGTTAGATGTTAGAGATTTAAGAATGTACAAAACAGGCCTCTACCCTCATGAAGCTAATACTTTTTTGGACTTAAAAAAAAAATGTAGGGGCGCCTGGGTAGCTCAGTCCGTTAAACCTCTGACTTTGGCTCAGGTCATGATCTTGTGGTTCACGAGTTCAAGCCCCATATTGAGCTCTGTGCTAGCAGCTCAAAGCCTGGAGCCTGCTTCAGATTCTCTGTCTCCCTCTCTCTTGGCCCCTCCTCGACTCATACTCTGTCTCTCTCTCTCTCTCAAAAATAAATAAAACATTAAAAAATTTTTTTAATTATGAAAAAATGTAGTAAATTCCACATAACATAAAATTTACCACCTTAACAAATTTTTAAGTGTTTATTTATTTTTGAGAGAGAGACAGCATGAGTGGGGAGGTACAGGGATGAGATGGGGAGGACAGAGGATCAGAAGCAGGCTCTGCACTAACAGTGGAGAGTCTGATGCAGCGCTCAAACTCACGAACCATGGGATCATGACCCAAGCCGAAGTCAACCAACTGAGCTACCTACCCAAGGTGCCCCAACCACCTTAACCATTTTTAAGTGCATAGTTCAATGGCGTTAAGTATGTTAACAGTTGTGCATCTAATCTCTAGAACTTTTCTATCTTGCAAAACTGAAACTCTATGCCCATTAAAGAATTCCCTCCCTGCATTCCCCCGCCCCAGCCAATAACCCCTGACCCCAAGGTCTGAGTAACCATCATTTTACTTTCTGTTTTTATGAACATAACTATTCTAGGTACATCATGTAAGTAAAATCATATAGTATTTGTGTTTCTGTAACTGGCTTATTTCACTCAGTATATCCTCAAAGTTCCATATTATAGCATGTATCAGAATTGTATTGCTTTTTAAAGCTAAATAATATCCTATTGTACACATATTGTCACATTTTGTTTATTCACTCATCTGTTGATAGACATTTGGGTTGCTTCCACCTCCTGGCTACAGCGAATAATGCCACTGTAAACAAAGGTGTACAAGTATCTCTTGGAACTAATGATCTTTTTTTAAGAAAAATTTTTCATGTTTATTCATTTTTGAGAGACAGAGAGAGAGACAGAGACAGAGCATGAGCAGGGGAGGGGCAGAGAGAGAAGGAGACACTGAAATCAAAGCAAACAAATCAAAGGGTCCAGGCTCTGAGCTGTCAGCACTAAGCCCAATATTGGGCTTGAATCCACGAACCATGATATCATGACTTGAACTGAAGTCAGATGCCTAACCAACTGAGCCACCCAGGCAATCCTGAACTAATACTCTTTTAAGGATCTTATCTCATCATATTTGGGTTTGCCCATCACTTGGCCTAACTAGATGGTTAGCTGAATAAGGACTCTGTTATTTATCTTTGTATTCCAACTTCTTATACAATGCTGGCACATAGTAGGAACACAGTAAATATTTGTTGGCAAAATAATTTATTTTTATACTCCTTAATCATTGCTGCTGCAGCTGGCTGTTTTACATGTTTTAATAAATAAGTTTTGCAATTTTAATGAATGCTATTTTGATTATATTTATATACTAAGCTAGTTTATACAAGGAGATTAGTATAAAAATTCTAAATCTCAATCAAAATTCACTTTCTAGATGAAATGCCATTGACAATTCCTTCTCACTCACTTTGCTTAAAATTGGCTCTTGTGCTTTTATTCTCCCTCCTTTCCTTCCTTTTCAAGTTACCACACTGCCTAGATATTAAGGAGTCTCCTCAAATCATGAGACATCCTGTTGAATAAAGCTAGGTAGGCATGGGCCTAGGGTTGAGTTTGCTCAGCGAAAAAACTTCCATTGAAGGTCATTTTGTCTGAGGTACAGGATGAACAAGGCACAGCGCTGCCTTTGGAGAAACTCAGTTGTGCAATTCTGTCTGGTTACTCTTGGCCATAATTAAGCAAGAAACCTTAGTTTTCTCAGGTGTAGAAAATAGTATTTATCCCTATTTCCCATACTCAGTTGATAAACACAGACACTATAGCATTCACAAAGCACGAGGGGGTGAGGGAAACTGAAAATTCTGGGTAGAATTGTGTTTGATAATTATTGCTACGTGTGGTATCAGCAGGGGTAGAAGCTAGTTCTGTAATTCTTTACAAAATAGACATTTGGAATTATGATTTCTGGTCAAGGAAGCATTGTTGTACATTAACCTTTGAGGGACATTCTCAGCTCTAAACACAAAGCAATGGTCTTTAAAATCTAAAAGAGATGGGCGCCTAGGTAGTTCAGTTGGTTGAGCATCTGACTTCAGCTCAGGTCATGATCTTGTAGTTGGTGAGTTTGAGCCCTGCATTGGGCTCTATGCTGACAGCTCAGAGCCTGGAGCGTGCCTCAGATTCTATGTCTCCCTTTCTCTTTGGCCCTCCCCTGCTCATACTCAGTCTTTCCCTCTCTCAAAAATAAATAAACAAAGGGGCGCCTGGGTGGCTCAGTCGGTTAAGCCTCTGACTTCGGCTTAGGTCAGACCTCATGTCTGTGGGTTCGAGCCCCGCGTCGGGCTCTGTGCTGACAACTAGCTCAGAGCCTGGAGCCTGCTTCCAGTTCTGTGTCTCCTTCTCTCTCTGCCCCTCCCCTTCTCATGCTCTGTCTCTCTCTGTATCAAAAATAAATAAAACATTTAAAAAAAATAAACATTTAAAAAATTGTTAAAAATTTTTTAAATAAAAAAACATAATATATAAAAGAGAAAGATTAAAAGAAACAGTTGCCCAAAAGGTAAAACCTTCTAGGACTAGGAATGCAGAGCAATGAATGAGACTGGGCCTGTTGGGCTCCAGGTCTGAGGCAGAGATGCTGGAATAGGGGTCTCTATAGAATTAGGGAGACAAAAAGTGAGGATAGTGGATGGGAGCCAGCACCACAACCAGCCAGAACCAAGTTTGCTGTTGGAAAATACCAATGGTAGTTTCAAAACAGGGATGGGGGGAACCTGGGTGGCTCAGTCCATTGAGCAGTCTACTCTTGATTGTGGCTCAGGTCATGATCTCAGGGTTCATGGGATGGAGCCCTGTGTCAGGCTCTGTGCTGGCAGTGCACAGCCTGCTTGGGATTCTCTCTCCCTTCCTCTCTCTCTGCTACTCCCCTGCTTGTGTGAATGCACATGCTTGCATTCTTTCCCTCTCTCAAAAATAAGTAAATAAACTTTAAAATAACAACCAAAACAAACAAACAAAAAACCCATCCCAAAACAGAGGGTAGGCTGAGAACTGCCTCCTCCCCCCACAAAGTGGCTTGTCAAAGAGGCTCAACAAACTCACCACTGCTTGAAGATGGGCCTTATGTGAGGGAATGATCTGGCAGGAAGACAAGGAGGGGCACAGAGCCCTCCTTGACTGACTCTATGGCATCTCTATTTCCACAGTACGGGAAAAGAAAAGACAAGCTCTCCTTAATTGGGCAATGTGATTGTCTATAAGGAAAATCACACAGACCATACTGAAAAAATGTTAGAACTAAAAAGACAACTCAGCAAGGCTGCAGGGTATAAGATCAACAAACAAAATTCAGTTGCAATACTATATCTGAATATCTTTCACATACAATATTTAAGAAACCGTTTTTAATAGCAATAAGTGATGAAGCACCTAGGAATAAATATAACACAGGTGTGGATTTTTATCTATAAATAAAATGTTGACTTTATGTATAAAAATTTAAAAAAATTTTCTTAATGTTTATTTTTGAGAGAGTGACAGAACACAAGAAGGGGAGGGGCAGAGAGAGAAAGAGAGACACAGAATCTAAAGCAGGCTCCAAGTTCTGAGCTGTCAGAACAGAGCCCGACAGAGGGCTTGAGCTCATGAACCGTGAGATCATGGTCTGAGCCGAAGTCAGATACTTAACCGAATGAGCCACCCAGGCACTCCATGTATAAAGTATTTTTTTGGGAACAAATTAACTGAAATTGAATACATGGAGACAGATAGCACATTCATGAATTGCAATATTCATTAAAATGAAGATATTTCTTCTAAAGTTAATGTTTAATCTCAGTGCAAAGCCAATTTTTAAAATCCCAACTTGATTATGTAATATGGAACAATGGTCGCTGAATTCACGTAAAACAGTAAAAGTTGAAACTAATTATAGTAGGTGGGAATGTCTTTGGCAACAAGTAAGAGAATATACAACATAAAGTGGCTTAAGCAATAACAGGTTTATTATTTCACATCACAGGATGTCCAGTGGTAGGTGGTTTCAGCATTGGCTAATTCAGCAGTACAATGACATCACTAAGACTTGAGGACTTGTCATTTGTCTACTTAGCCATTCTCAGTGTGCTAGGCTCCAGCTTGACCTCTCAGGGCGATAAGATGGCTGCCATCTTTTTTCAGCCATCACTTTCTCCTCCAATTCTGTACCAAGATAGGAAGGGCAAGTCGTCTTACTTTGTACCTTTTTAAGTGAGAAGAAAACTTACCTATCCTATCTCCACTCTAACACAATTCCACACAGGTTTGTTTTTTTTTTAAAGTTTATTTATTTATTTTGAGAAAGTTCAAGTGGGGGTAGAACAGAGAAAGATAGTCAGAGAGAGAATCCCAAGCATGCTCTGCACTGTCAGCGTGGAGCCCAATGCAAGACTCAGACTCACAAACTGTGAGATCATGACCTGAGCCAAAATCAAGAGTTGGACATTTAACTGAGTGAGCCACCCAGACACCAACCCCAAATAATTAAAATTTAAAACCAGAGGTAGCATAACAAATCTGTATTGAAAAATGAGTTAGCTAATAAATATGTGTTAGAATAGTTATATATGTATGTCCTATTTCACATAGCAAGATTTTAAGTTGGTTTAAAGACATAAATTTGAATAGTCAAATTTTATACCTCTAAGAGATTATCTTTACACCCTTCGAATAGGAAGAACTTATTAAATAAAGCACAAAAGAACAAAAACATCAAAGAAAACATTAATAATTTTACTACTTCAAAATAAAAATACATCATCAACAAAGAGACGATATTTTTTCTGACCTACAACAACCAAGGTATTTATATTAAAAAATTATAAAGAATTGCAAAGCAATAAGAAAAAGAAACAACTAGAAAGAAAATTTGACAAAGAATATAAACAGGCAATTCACAGAAAAGAAATCCTAATGGCCAATAGA
Source organism: Suricata suricatta (assembly GCF_006229205.1). Classification (NCBI taxonomy): domain Eukaryota; kingdom Metazoa; phylum Chordata; class Mammalia; order Carnivora; family Herpestidae; genus Suricata; species Suricata suricatta. The sequence goes on from NC_043701.1 coordinate 20,981,980, forward strand.
TATACAAGATGTTCAATCTCACTAGAAATGAAGGGAAAACAGTATTAAATAATAAAAAGTTACCATTTCATAACTATAAATATGCAAACATTTAAAATTTTCAAAATATCAAAAATTACCAAGATGTGGCAAAACAGGACACTTAGAAAGCAACATGGTGATATATATTTATATAAATCTTAAGACCCAGTAGTTTCTCTCTTCCCTAGATTAGTAGTTCTCAACCAGGGTGATTTTGCCTCCTGTGAAATATTTGGCAATATTTGAAGACATTTCTGGTTGTCACACCTATATGTGTGTGGGGGTGTTGCTACTAATACCTTTGGGATATGGGTAAGGGGTGCTGCTAAATATCCTACCTCACAGCAAAGAGTTCTCTAGTCCAAAATGTCAATAATACCAAGGCTGAGAGCCTGTGGCCTAGAAAAACTATCACATGGTGTGCACCAGAAGACAGGTATTTAAATGTTAATTGCAGTATTGTTTATTATAGCAAACAACAACAAACTAAAAGCAATTCTCACATCCATAATGCAGGAAAATGGATAAGTAATTTGTGTATTTCAAACAAGGGAATAATATACAACAGGTATAATTAATGAATTAGTTCTTCTGATTACAACATGACTCAATCTAAAAAGTAATGATGACTAGGGGCGCCTGGATGGCTCAGTCATTTGGGCGTCTGACTTTAGCTCAGGTCATGATCTCATGGTCTGTGAGTTCAAGCCCCTCATCGGACTGGGTGCTGGCAGCTCAGAGACTGGAGCAAGCTTAGGATTCTGTGTCTCCCTCTCTCGCTACCCCTCCCCTGCTCTTGCTGTTTGTCTCTGTCTCTCTGTGTCTCTCAAAAACAAATAAACATTAAAAACTATTTTTAAGTAACAATGACTAAAAATGCATTGCAGAATATTATGTACAGTGTGATATAGTATTCTTTTACACTTTACAAACACAAAGCATACTATATGCTTATGAATAATATATATAATATAAAAGTCTAAAAACGCATGGGAATGGTTTATAGAAACTTTGAGGTAGTGATTATTTTTCAGAAAAGAGGAAAGGAGGGAAAGTTAAAAAATGAATGAGACTGGGAGTAGATAATGGGTTTAAACTCTACTTGTAAGACTTTTTACAGCAAACAAACAAAAAACCCTAAAGCAAATAAGCAGACATTAAGATTTGTTGAGTGTTTTATACACAGATGTTTGGTAAACTATCTTCTATATTTTTCTGTCTGTTTGAAATATTTTATGATGAAAATATTTTAAAGTATTTTAAGAGCTGCATCTGCACGAATGAGTATTCTGTTTGTGTTTGAGGAGCATAGAGCTGGTGGCGGGAGCCAATGTTTCTAGAGGAAACTGTACCACTCTAAAGGGAAATTAGAAAAGGAGAAAGTGACCCCTGAATAAAGGAGAATTTATTCATTTAAAGACCCCTCTCCGGGATTCTTGGCAGGAAGAGTTCACGGTTCTGCTGCGCCAGGGATTGGTAGGCTATACCTCTGTCCATGGTCCTATTCCTCTGCTTCAAACAACCTTAAAAGAATACAGAGGGAGGTTCAAATCTGCAATGTTAGAAAGGCATTGAAGTGTTCTAGATAGAGCTGAGAAGCTGAGAGAAGAGGAAATGTGTGGGTGTAGCAGATCTTTTGAATCTTTGAAAAGAAGTTCTGACTGCAGTAGATCCCACCAGCCGAAGGGGATCCTGCAGGTTAGCCATTCTTTTCAATATTGATGAACAGCATCTATCCATGGCGTGAGCTCCACTTGGACTGAAGCCTGTTTTGTAGGAATGACACTATCATCTCCCTAACATTTCATATTTTGAATGAAAGGCCTTATCATTTCTAATGCTTCTCATCATTTTTTCCCAACACTCATATAAGACCAGTCAATATTCACCTCTGCTTTTACAGTGATGAAGAAAGACTAAGAAAGCTTTCCAAAGACTTAAGTTCTTTCTATTAACCAATGTTTTTACCTAAGCCACTGGGGATATCTAAACAGTGAGAGCAAATCAACTGAGAAGTATATTTTATGGACACCCCATAGTAATTACCTATCTTTTAACAAGGACAACACTTTTTAAGATTCTAGAAGGTGTCTGGCACTACACAAAGTGGTAGGAGCATGAGAGTGCAGAATATAATGTTTGGGAACATAATGTCCCTCCAGGGACTTAAAAATTAATGCAGATCCAAAACTTAAAAAAAATGTTGGTTGTAATAAATTATGGGGAAATTAAGTGAAAGGTGTAGAGACAAAAATCCCAAACATAGTGATGAATTAAGGAACATGGAAACAGAATATGATGAGCCAATTAACCTCAGGAGACCACAGACTCATGATATGGGCAGAATAAAAGACACTTATCCTGAGAAGTCAATTTTTCAGATTCAGTTACTTGTCCACACACACAAAATCAATAGCTATTTTTGATAGGCCACTGGCAAAAAAAAAATACACTATTCTTTTCTATAGATAGAGTCTAAAGCAACCAGCATACAATAAAGTGTTTAAGGAAAAAAATATGTGGGCTGGCAAACTTTTAATCTACAAAGCCGGTGATCTAGTTTTGGGTGATAGCGCTAATGGAAATAGGTGCAATTGGGTTTGTAGATACTGATTTTTATCAGCAACCAGAAACTGCGCTAAAAGTTCAATTTGGCCTACTTTAGGTTCCCCGAGTAAGTTAGTGGAGGAATTTTCATTAGGTTATTTTTTATATGTCAAAAAAGAAATAAAGCAATGCATGAACACTGTGATAGATGAGAAGGTATCTTACTAGATATAGTACTCTAGTCTAGGACAACGTTTCCCCACCACAGTGATAGAAAGTACTTGGAAGTGCAGAGACCTAACTGGTCCACATACTGAACTTACTTCATTGCCCAGTTTTAAGAACTTCAACCTTGTTAATCTACCAATACCAGGGGAGTCAGTTTTATATACTGATAGTCAGCATCGGATTTGGACTCCCTCATGGTCACTGCAACTTTGTTCACCTTTATACTTATTTTTTTCACATGTTCTTGTATTATAGTAATATGAAAAGATAAAAATATCTTGAGATGTTGCTTTTTCCATTGTGGAAGGGAATAATTTAGAGAGTCACTTCCACATGGCATCTCAAACTGAGTATGGCCAAAACAGAACTCTTGATTCTTTCTCTTAACCTTCTTCTATTAAACAACACCAAGAGGCTTAAATACAGTTTTACTTTTTGTCTGGCAATAGATTATTTTTGGTGTTTGTTCAGCTACTCAACTATACCATCAAGGACCCAGATAATTTCTCTTTTCTGTCACTATCCTTAACATGTTGGCCTTTAATCGCCCTTTTATTTTGTAGTCACAGGATGGCTGCTGTGACTCCAGGCATTGTGATGGTGCTCAAGATAGCCAAATCTGTCCCCAGAAGGCTTTCTCTTAGCTCTCCTTAGCCAAAAATGAATCACTCCTGGCTGCAAAGGAGATGGGGAAATGGAGTATCTAGCAAAAGAGAATGGAATTATTATAATTGAATTATGATCATGATTCATCACTTGGAGCTGGACATACTGTCACCCTCAACAAAGTCAGGGCTCTGTTAGCAAGGAGGAAGAGAAGAGCAGCTGTTGGAGAGAGAAGTGACACAGACTGCCACTTTTCTTATTCCCAGCCTACCTGTCTCACTCAATAGCATCACCATCTGCCCAGTGTCTGAGCCAGCAATAAAGGAGAGAGCTTGGATTCCTTTATTTCTCTGATGTCCCCCATTAAAAAAAACCCACCACACCATTCTGTTGACTCTATCTCCCATATATACCCCTAATCCACTCTATTTGCCCTTAGTCACTGGTATCCTAGTTCAAGCCACCATTGTTCACCTGAATTACTGCAACTGCCTCCTAAAGAAACAGAAACAATCACTTCCTTGTTTAGAACCTCTCATTGGCTTCCCATCTCACCTAGAATCCAAATTCCTTGCTCTGATCTTCCATGCCTAAAAGATCTGAGTTCTGTCCACCAGCCCAACTTTATCTTGTTCCACTTTTCTGTTTGCCCCTGGCTTCCAACCATGCAGGTTTTTTTTTTTTCTCTTCCTCCAACCCTAACTTGTTACCATCTTGGGAACCTTCAAACCACCTGTTTTCTCCATCTAGAGTGCTATGCATTCTGATCTTTTCATGACTATCTCCTCCTTGTCATTTAGACATTTGTTCAAATGTCATCTCTTCAGAGAGGTCTTCACTGGCCACCAGTCTAAAACCGCAAAGTGGTTGGTCATCCATCACTTCATTCTATTTTATTCCTCTATGTTTGCACTTATCACCGCCTAACATTTTCTTATTTACCTCTTTATGTATCATGTAATAAAATATAATTATTTATTTTCCACCTCCTCCACGCTAGAATATCAGCTCCATGACCACAGAGACCTTGTGTGTTCTGTTCACAGCTGTATTCCTAGCACCTAGATCAAGGCACATGGCAGGTTCTCATCAGATATTTCTGAGTGAATGAATACATGAGGGGAAAGATTTTTTTAAGTGGAAATTTTAGCAATAAAAGAACATCTGTAAACTATTATCAGCATCCTTAGAGTTGTCCTTCATAGAGCAAAATATCTTTGTTAGTTGAAGGATGTAAAATGTGTTATGCTTTAAAGACATCACAATTAATAAGCAATACTAATTTCTTCCACACAGACTCTTTCCTCCTGTGTCCTACTTTCCAAAGCTAAACATGCCACATGTCTTCATGCCCTATCAGTGCATTTACTGAATGCCTTCTCCACTGACTTCTCTCCTTTTGCTCCAATAATGTGATTACATTTTCTGACCATTTTCTGAAGTTCTACAATTTAAAAGAAACATTTGGGTGATGTCCTCCTTTCCTCTATTTTTTGGCCAGAATTTCAAGAAGGGGAAAACCAAAGTGTTCTTGGACGAAGAGAGAAATACTTAGCATCTAAAATTTTCTGCCTTTTTGTGAGGTTTTCACATTTCTGTATATGTTCTTCCTAAAGGCTAAAACCATTTGTACTCTCTTCACCAGAAAACCAGACTTTTCAGAAGGCTGACCTTTGGTAAAATGTTAAAGTTGGAGAGATTAATTGGCAGCCTTCATTCATCTCTCTCCATGATCCTTTTAGTCCTTTCCAGCCTTCTCAATCCGGAGGCGACTCTCTGTAAGCCCAGGCTTCTCGATCAGCAGCCAGCTAGGCCTACGGGCCCAGCCTGGATACCAGACATCCTGTGCATCTGGTGGGCGATGGCACATTGAAATTGTGCAACAGAAGCTCTGAGAAGTTCAACTTCTCCACACTGGGGACACAGCATCCTGGTGATGGAGATCCAGCATACTCCAAAATGCCCCTATGTATAGAAGCTTCCCCAAATACTGCTCATAAATTACACATAAAGAATCCCTGGGTGATTGAACTTCTGGACCTATCAACAGAAAATAGCAAGCAAAATGATTCTCATCCTCAAAGGTCTTCTGTGAATACATCATAAGCAAGAATAAACTGTTCCTCTGTATTTAAAACAATCTCAGCCTCTTGCCTGTCTTCACCTGCCATCACCACTACCCGCCCCCCAGCACACCTAACTTCACAGCTACATCTTAACACTTGGACATTCACAGACCCATGAAACAAAACATATCCCAAAATAGCCTTGGCAACATTTTTGATCATACATCCATAAAGAATGTGGGGATGTTCAGCCCCAAAATATCTATTAAAAAATAAACCATATATACATATTTCTTTAAAAACACATTTTACAAAACCAGGGATAGGGTAATGATTAAATTATTTGATTCAATACTGTTAGGAGTCTATTTCCAGACCATATCTCAGGTTAACTAGGTAATTCTATTTCCTTATGGTTATCAAGATTCTAAAGATAATTCCCCAAGAATCCCATCTGCTGGACTTCAGTCAAATACTAATCTAGGTACTGCTTCAGTCACTAATCTAGATACTGCTGTGAAGGGATTTTGCAGATACAATAAAAGTCCGAAATCAGTTTACTTTAAGGTATGGGGGGATTATCCAGATGGGCCTGGGTCAATCAGGTGAAGCTTTAAAAGAATAGCTTCCTCAGTTGGTACCAGAAGAAGAAGTCAAAAAGATTCTGAATGTGAGAAAGATTTGAGGGTGAGTGCTGGCTTTGAAGCTAGAGAAGACCACGTGAGAAGGAATGTGTGTGGCCTCGAGGAACAGAATGGTTCTCGGCTGACAGCCAGAAAGAAAACAGGCACCTCGGTGCTCCAGTCACAAGGAACTGGGTTCTGCCAGCAATCTGAATGCGTTTGGAAGCAGATTCATCCCCAGAGCCTCCAGATAAGAGTCTAGCCTGACTAATACCTTGATTTCTGCCTTGTGGGATCCTAAGCAGAGAACCTAGCCAAACCCACCCAGACCTCTGAACTACAGAACTGGGAGCTAATAAGTAAGATGTAGTTCTAGCCTCCTAAATTTGTGGTAATTTGCTGTACAACAGTAGAAAACTAATATATCCTGTTGTTTTTCACATCTCTAAATAAAGGTTAGAATTTCTGGCTAAGTCCTAGGATCACTCAGAAAACAAATATTAATAAGATTTAATTAATATGTTTTAAGTTCAACCAGAAAAAAAACATATTGCTTTCAAGATGGTATGGTTTTTAATTAATTATAACGCGGTGAGGCTCAATCCAGGACAATTAGACTTATCCTATTAGGTTTGTTTTCACATATTCACTGCAAATGCAATCCAGGGCTAACTTTATGTCAGATGAGCTTATGGAATTGTTGCTTGAGGAGGATATGATTTAACCTGCAGTTTTTTCATTTCACAAAACAATGTCCTGAGTTTTATAGGTATTCTACTGGATATCCCACCTGTCAGATATAGAGATTTTTTTCCCTTAGCTATATTTTCTTCTCTGAAAAACTTGACCTTTACCTTGACAAATATGTTGAAATTCATTAAACCGTATTCTGATATTGAGAAAATTATGAGAGAAGAAGCATAAGATGATCATACCTATTTTAATAAAATTGATCATGGAGACAAAAGAAAACCAAAAAGTGGGGCAAGGATATTCTGACCACATAATCATTCGCTGGGTAAGCAGGGATATGAATGGTGCTGAGCCTGCTCACCCAGATTTCTCCTCTTCAGAATGGTGGATAACCTTGGAGTTCTCTGATGAGTACAACCCCAAGACCAGATGTAGTTTAAACAAACTGATGTGGGGAACATAGGAGGAAGGGAGTAAAAAGTAAGTGAGAGGTTGTATACAAGGTGAGGACATTCCATTTTAGGGAGTAGACTTTATTTACAGGACGAGAAGTGTAGCTTGGTAGTTAAAAGCTTTTTGACCGTAGGCAAATTACTTAAATTCCCCGAGCCTCAGGTTCCCCATGTCTAAGTAAGGATAGTTTTTCAGTGTTGTCAGCACAGGGCCTACCTAGGACATGGAGTCCTCAATAAGTGATGGCCACATTAGGATCATGCAGTCTCATCCTTCCGCTCTTGTTCAAGAATCCTGGATAATAATCGCTATTCTAATGGATGCTAATAGCCCTACAGGCTAGTCCAGAGCATCATGTTCAAAGCAAAAGGCCTGATGTCCAGGCCAGAAGTCTAATGCAAACACTCCCTTAGGAGAGGGAGGGACAGAAAGAGTGGGTCTGGCTATGGAAAGCTGATTTTTCAGGCGAGGGCAGTGTACTTAATAGATCTACAGAAGGAAGGACTGGTAGGCAAATATTCACAAATAAAAATCTCTTTCTAAAACAATCCAATTTTCTGGCCCAATAAGTTGACAATAATTTGGCCATTGAAAATCATATTTTTCCAACATGGTCCATTTTCTTGGCTTTCCTAAGTCATTAATTATGACCATGTTTTCCCAAATGTGGAAATTCCCCTTGCACAGATGCCTCTGCTGGCCAACCCTCCTTTCCTGAGAAGTCTCCACAGCACAAAAATATTTTTGTTTTCCCCAGTTGCCCACAGGGAAAATTTCCTCACTCTTTATTTCCCTCCTCCCTTAAAGCCCTCTGGCAATTTCCAGGAATTCGAGTAAACCAGAATCACTTAGATCTCTGGAGTACCTTTTGGATATTCTACTTCTAACATGGCAAAAGAGAATTCTGAGCTTTAAATTTAGCATTATTAAACCAATCATAAGAGTTCCTCTTAATAACTAAAGGCAGTGTCACTGAAATCAAAATACTCCCACTCCTGCCCAAGAATATGGCTCTGGGATTTGGAAGCTTAAATTATGAACAGAGGTGGCCAAAGTGATTACCCTTGTATCTGGATCCAATGCCATTACGTGAGATATGCTTCATACACATTAAAGCCCTATACAAATGTAGGCCTTTGGCCAAGTGGGTATATGCTCTGAATAGGAAGTGATTACTCAAGTCGTAAAAATTTGTTAGAATTGACTTTGATTACCTTATTCATCTACTGAGTTTGCAAAGTGCTCTGTGCAGGGCTGACAGTAGTATAGGTACTTACTCCAGAGATATTTTGTTCTTTCCAGAACATTCATGAAGAAGCATTCCTATGCCAATAACTAAATTTAGTTGGAGGGGAGGGAGTTGTAGAGTGGTAAATCAGAATGGGGCTCTGCCTACAGGGTCTTGATAATGTAGTAAAGAAGGTATGACATACATACTCTCAATGGTTCTCAGCCAGGGGCAGTTTTGCTTCCCCCACCCCTCCTCAGAGAGATTTGGCAATATCTGAAGACATTTTCTTAAAGAAATATCTTATTTTTTAAAATAGGCTCCAAAGAAATAAAATAGGCTCCACAACCAATGTGGGGCTCGAACTCAAGACCCCAAGATCAAAGAGTCACATGCCCTACCAACTGAGCCAGCTAGGCACCCCCATGGAGACATTTTTGATTATCTGAACTAGAAGTTGGGATATTACTGTCCTCTAATGGAAGGAAGCAAAAGATGCCTTTTGCCAATGCACAGGGCAGTCCTCACAACAAAGATCTACTTCGTTTGAAATGTCACCAGTACTGAAGTTGAGAAACCCTTTACCAGCTGTCTACCTAGAACAAAGGGCTTGTTGGTTGATTGATTGTTGTTGATCTACATTGCAAATGACCTTCACCCCAAGACCTCAGTCATTTTGAATTTGTGCCTATGCCCATTATAGCTGTTAGAAGTCACTTGAATAAATGAGTAAATTTAGACAGGTAATGAATAAAGCATGAGATAAAGTGTCATAGGCAAAATGAGTGATAATTTACAGTGAATTGCTAACTTAAGGGGACAAAAATGTTCTAGCATGATGCCAGGTATATAGTAACTGCTCAGTGAATGTGAACTGAACATATTTATATAGCCTCACCCCACTCATTTGCTTAAAGCTAAGTGTACACAATATTGAAGAATCTTATTGTTAAAGAGGCCTGGCAGTAGCCTTTCTTCTTGGAAATACTTCACTATAGACTGCTTGAGTGGCATATTGTACCACAACGGGATAAAACTATGAATTTTTAATAATATTATAGCATTCAAAATTGTCACTAATTCAAATTGGTCCTTTCTCTAATGTGCCTAAATAGTGAATGTTAATGAAGTATGACATTTCAAACATCCAAAAACTGAGGTGGCCATTTAATGAATTTAGGGAAGGAGGAAGAAGTATTTTGAAGTGTGGCCTTAACTTCTTTACATAGAATGTGGGTTCTGCTGTTTCTATACAATAAAAGTAAAAATAAGTAGCAGGCACATGAGCTTTGCAACTATTGCTTGATATGCATAAAGCGCCAACAATAAGAGAATGGTTAAGTGCCACTCTAAATTAAGAATCAAGAAAAATGAAAATAGATTTAAATTAGAAAATATCTGGGGCGCCTGGGGGGCTCAGTCAGTTGGATGTCTGACTTCAGCTCAGGTCATGATCTCAGGGTTCATGGGTTCGAGCCCCGCATCAGGGTCTGTGCTGACAGCTCAGAGCCTGGAGCCTGCTTCGGATTCCGTGTCTCCCTCTCTCTCTCTGCCCCTCCTCTGATCACACTGCCTCTCCCCCACTCATGCTTCTCTCTCTCTCTCTCTCTCAAAAATAAATAAGCATTAAAAAATTTTTAAAAATAAATTAGAATATGTCTGTAGAAAAATATGATTTAATTTACTAAATTTATTTACCCTTCCCCCCCTCCCGAAAACCTGATCAGGTGGTCTAAAGTTCTAGTGTTTGTAAGATAAACAGAGCAATTACTGCACAGAAAATCTGTACTTTTGATTAAGCAATTACCTTCAATTGTGATTATGTAGGTTACCAAGGAAATATTGGCTTTCTTCTTCCACCTATTCGACCTGCATTTTCTCAATGTAAGTTGGTGAGTAAGTAAGGAAATGGCATCTAATTTTGTATTAACATTAGTCAAATGTAAGTAGGAGGAGAGAGCTACCATTAAAATTTTAAATAGAAATAACGGGATAATCTGCCATTTGGGTAATCAGTATCAATGTTCCCTGAATTTAACACAGATAATAATAGAGACCACAATGTCTCCAATTTTTGCAACATAAAGGAGCAAAATTTTCTTCAAGTCTGAAAATTCCCAGTTAAGTCTCTGTCCAAAAGTGATTGTAATGAGGTATGTTTAGGAGTGGGGCAGGGGGAATTTTACTCTACTTTGAATGAAGAAACAAATAAATAAAAATTTTTTGACCTATGTAAGAGAAGAACTCTTATGGAGTAAGTTTACTAATGAATGAATAAAATTAAAAATGACACATTTTTAAAAGCATCAAAGGCTAGAAAATTAAAAGAATAAACCTTAGATCAGGGAAATATTTAGTCTGCTCAGAAAAAGAGGCATAACCAGTAAAAACAGATCTTCGTGTGACATATAATAACACACACAGCACAGGCACTGGCCAATCAAAATAGATGTCCAGTTAAGCAGAATGGACAATTGCCTGTAAACAACTTGAATGGCCAACCTAATATGTACCAGCTAAATATCAACCCTGATTATTTAATATGGACATGAGACTCAGTATGATGTTGATTTCTAAACTGAAAAACATTATGGGAACATATATATATATATGTATACACACACACACACACACACACACACACACACATACATATATATTTTTTTTTTTGAGAGAGAGAGACACACACACAGAATCCAAAGCAGGCTCCAGGCTCTGAGCTGTCAACACAGAGCCTGACTCAGGGCTTGAACCCATGAACTGCAAGGTCATGACCTGAGACAAAGTCAGACACTCAACTGACTGGGCCAACTCAGACACCCCTATAATGTAATATGTTTTAGATGGAGTGAATCAAGAGTCAGATAATGAATATGTAGACAAAATAAAAATATCTACTGATGTCTATTGAACTCATATTCTTATAATTGTTTATGGACTGAGGATTCATCCTCCTTTCACATCCTTTCATTACTTTTCAGATGAAGTAGACATTATTATAAAAACTTAGGTTGGGGGTCTCTTTAGACCATCATCAATGAGACCACCCTTCATTGCTGAATGCAGATCTCTTTTGAAAATTCTAAAATGTCTCTTATTCCCATGTCTGGAATGATACTCCCATAAAATCTGTGATGGTAATTTTTTTAGTTGGTAGGATGTGAAGTGAGTATTTTTGTTTTCTTCCTTATATTCTTTTGTGTTGTCAGAATTTTTTAATAGCCCTTTTACAATTTATTAAAATAATAGTCATTTAAAAATTTCTCTCTTCTATTTATTTAGCCAAAATTGTAGTTCACAGTCTTCTATCTTATTAGCAAATTGATTTTTTGAATTTGCTCCCCAAACTCAACACCGCTTTCAATTTTTTGGTACCAAGGTTTTAGTTAATAATTTTTAAAGTTTTATTTATCTACTTATTTAGTAGGCTTCACACCCAGTGTGAAGCCCAGCACTGTGGCTTGAACTCACGACCCTGAGATGAAAACCTGAGCTGAGATCAAAAGTCAGACACTTAACCAACTGAGCCACCCAGGTGCCCCTAAAGTTTTAATTTTAATTCCAATTGGTTAACATACAATATTGTTATATTAATTTCAGGTATACAATATGGCGAGTCAACAATTCTATACATCACCCAGCACTCATGCAGACAAGTGCCCTCCTTAGTCCCCATCACCTATTTTACCCATCTCTCCTCACCTCCTCTGGTAACAATCAGTTTGTTCTCTAGAGTCAGGAGTCTGTTTCTTGGCTTGTCATTCTTCTTTCTTTTTTTCACTTGCTCATTTGCTTTATTTCTTAAATTCCACATGAGTAAAATCAATATGGTACTTGTCTTTGTCTGACTCACTTATTTTGCCCAGCATTACATTCTCTAGCTCCATCCATGTCATTGCAAATGGCAAGATTTCATTCTTTTTTGTGGCTGAATGATATTCTGTTGTTGATATGTATCTCTCCCATCTTCTTTATCCATTCATGAATTGATGATGTCGACATCTGGGCTGTTTCCATAGTTTGGTTATTGTAAATAATGCTACTATAAACATGGCCGGGGCATGTATCTCTTTGAATTAGTGTTTTGTATTCTTTGGTTAAATACTGCTTTCATTTTAAACTCATCTTGAAAGAATCTCCTGTGGAGCCAGTGTGAAATGGCAGGAACTATTTCCACAGGGCACACAATCTTTGGAAGATTTTCTTTTGTTATTTTTATTCTTTGTGTTGTCACATCTAGTTATTTGAAAATAGTGCTAAACTCGTTAATTTCCTTCAAAAGGAATATGATCATATGTACAATTTAGGTAACTTGGGAATACATTGCTCCACTTAGATGGTATTTGTAACTATGGGAAAGATCCCTGGATAAAACAATCTCAGAAATTGTCCTTTGTTGTATAGATGTCAGAGTGACAAAGTGGGGGAGGATGAATTCGGGAGAGACTGTGGTATTGAGGCTTACTACTTCTTTACACAATCTTCCTTTTCAGAATCTGACTCTCACGGTGTGATGGACACCATGAACTAATAATATCTCCAAAGTGTCTTTGCACCAAACGATTCAGTCTCTTCATATTTCTCATGGATCTTAAAGGGTTATATTTACTTGAGGCTGAGGGATCCTGGATCAGTAACAGAAATTCAAAAATAGTTGACTTTTTAAAGGGTAGCAAGATTAGGAATAACTTATTTCTCCCCCTTTTTTGCATTGTGGTTTAATGCTGTTTGTGCTCTATCTACCCATCTATCGGTATAGAAGTGAAAAAAAAGTAGGACGTTTTTTGTCATTGGAAAATTTCGAGGTCAGGCTGGATGACTGTAAGGTATGCTTTAGAAAAGACATGCATTTAAAGAAAACTCGACTAATGTGACCTCTCAAGTGTCTTTTATCTTTAAATTCTGTGCTTTGAAGTTTACCTTCTAAGTTTACCTTCTAATCTTATGGTGGTAATGCTCCACACTGGAAGGATAGGTGTCTTCTGGCCACCTTCCTCACTTTGCCTTGAACCTGCAGCTTCTGTGAGGGTGGCAGCTCTGGTAAACAGGACATGGAGTGCATGCGAGGGTATTCCCAGGAGAGCAGGAGCTGTCCAGCAGGGGAAGGCACTGCCCGCACACTAAGTTCCAACCGAGACTCATGGCAGGTTGGGGCAGGGCTTCAGGTAGGCTACTCTTTTTTTTATTTTTTTCAACTACTTTTCTTTTCTTTTTTTTAAGTTTATTTATTTATTTTGAGAGAGAGCATGAGCAGGGAAGGAGAGAGAGAGAGAGAGAGAGAGAGAGAGAGAGAGAGAGAATCCCAAGTGGGCTCCACGCTGTTAACGCAGAGCCTGACCCAGTGCTCAAACTGGCAGACCACAAGATCATGACCTGAGCTGAAACTAAGAGTCCAAGTCTCAGTAAACTGAACCACCCAGGCGCCCACAGGTAGGCTACTCTTGACCACAAAAGGGGCATGCATGTATGTAGAAGTTCTGTATATGCTTACTCATCCCAAAGAGATCTTTCTTGCTTTCTATATTTTCATTTAAAATGGGGTCAAAGGTCTTTTAAATTCTGTTGGAAAAAAAAGACAGTACAAGAGACAGAAGAGTTGAAGAGGACAGAAGGCAAAAATAGGACTACTACAGTGTACCAGGCTTTCAGTTTGTTAATTTCAAGCTATTTAGCCAACACACACACACACACACACACACACACACATTATATACACACACTCTATCAATAGAGGGTTCAAATCTATAGCAGCGTATTTATAATTTGCAATTATAGATACTGTTATTGTAGCACACCCTTTGAAAAAAATGACTATGTCAAGTATTAGCTTACAAAGTGTTCCCAGAATACATAGCCAGGAAAATTAAAAATAAGGTTAATTTGGCCTTAAAAGGTTGCTCAGTCTTTCCCTTTTCAAGTGGCAGATGCATTCATTTTGATGAATGCCCATTTGATTGAGGTGCCAAGGCATAATGCAAAAATCTTTAAGCATGTTTATAGTTGTTGCTGTTGTTTTTGTAAATGGTTGGATACCTAGCCCCCTTCTTTTTTCTTATATTTTCTTCTGAAAGGAAGAACTAATGTTCCCACAGACATCCTAGATTTGAGAAGAAAAAACTTTGGGGAAACATCTCATCCAGCTCTCATATGCTAGGAGATTAAATAGTAACCCAATTTTATAAGTAAAACAACTGAATGTAGAGAGGCTAATCGCTCTGTAAATTTTTAACAATTTTTAACTTTATATAATAACATGTATTCATTCATTGTAGAAAATTTGAGAATACAAAAGTACACACACAAAAAATAAAAATCAGCCTAGAGGAACTATTGTTTACATTGTGATGTAGAGCCTTCTAAATACATATGTAGTGTTGCATATGTACTTCATACTCAATATTTTTTGGCGAAGAAAGAAAAGACAAAGTGGAAGAGCTGTTGGTCCATCTGATTCATACCTGGAATCAAGGTCCACATATTTTTAACCATCTTCTTTAATGTGTCTCCTCTACCCCTGAGCCTAATCTGACAATAGATTATAAAGAAGGTGCCAAATTTCCTATTTAGAAAATAGTGCTAGGGTTGTAGGCAATTCCTTACCTTTCTTTTCCTGAATTGAGACCCAAGAGATTTTAAAGGAAATGTAATACTGCAAACATGGCTTTATTTTGGGGAAGTAACACTGGAGGTCCCCACGTTGACAGCTGCAAAGGCGGCCACATGTTTAAACAGAGCAAAGAGCCCTACAAAGGAAGAAGTTAACTTTAGCGTTGAAAATCCTTTTATCCTCCATGATTTTGATGGCTTTAAATTTGTCACCTGAATGCAATATTAACATAATCGTCTGCATTTCAGCTAATGAATGCACCTGCTTCTAAGACTTTATTTTAGCAGTTTTAATGAGCTCTTCAAAAGAGTTTGCCTGGACTTACTGCACGGCTAGAGAAATAGCAGCTGTAAGCAACTAACAACACATTCAGTATTTGAATCAAGCTCTGTGAAGTTGTTAAACTTGAGAAGGCGTGTCTATCCATCTGTCTGTGATAAGGCGAATGAAGCTGAGATGTAGCTGTGATATTTGAAAAAAGCACTAGAGTGAGAGGGGCTGGCCAGAGGAGGTTATTTCTTGCTTGGCCAGAATGTATGGATCCCAAGAAGTTCATTTAAGCTCTCTATTTCCCAGTTTCTCATCTATATAATAATGGTACCTATCTTATAAGCTTGTTGCAAAGATGAAATGCCTCACCTGTCGAAAGGACTCAATGATGTTTAATTTCATTCTAATTATTATGTTTATTATTAAGTAGATGTGATTTTAGGTCAATGAATCAAATTCTCTTTGATTGGCTAGAGGTTGTTAAGATGGTTCTCAGGTGAGTAGCTGTTCCTGGAGACCAATAGAAGGACAAATCCAAACTGGTCTCTTGTCCTTAAGTTATCAGGAAGTCTATTTCAATGCCGAATCATACCTTAACCCCACAGTGAAAATATTTGAAAGAGAAGATGTCAGCCAATTTCTAGAAGTGGAAATCCCTGAATAATCCAAATGTAAGCCATTTAGCATTTCTGAATACTGTGTAGATGCTAAGATACTAAGATAGTTACCTACTTTTACAGTATGTATTTTAACACTTATATTATCAAATCTATTCCATGCTTATTATACTTCTATTTCAACATCACATTTTTCCTACTGGGACTCTCCCTCTTTCTTTTTCGCCATATGTTCCTCTGTATACATTAATTTGAAAAGTAGTAATAACCCATCCTAAGTTCAACTGAATGGAAAACAAAAAAATAGGACAAATATTGCTTTAAAGATATACATGGCAGATACATTTCAGATCTATTGGAAGTAACACTTGGAATAAAGATGCTGCAGATTTTTATCTCTCGGTCAAATAGGTAGCACGAGGTGAGACAGCTGTTAAGAAAATGGAAATTTTTCCAATTTCTTTTTTATTTCATTTCACTAAAAGTGAAACAATTATCCTGGTTGAAATGGAAGTAATTTATTTTTCAGATTCCTTTTCCTCTTTACACCACTCTGGCTAACAGCTTTCCTCCCTGAATAACCAGAACTAGTTCATTGGTGTTTCACCCCACATGCCACAACGCTAGAGAATCATTCAGAAGACAGGACCAGCTTAGGAATCCTCACCAACTTGTTATAGGGGTTTCTCTGGAAAGGCGTTGCCTTCCAGAAACCATCAGCTCCAACCTGCTGAGTAGGCAGGCTTCTGGTAACTGCTCGCATCCTGCATTTCAAAAGATCCATTTTATTCAGACTTGCACGAAGCATCTTTTCAGAAGGCATTCAGTTGTACTCTTAGACCCTAGCTTTGTAACCTAAGAAAACAACCAGGGGAGCTCACCTCTGGCTGCCCTCTGACTGTGTTTTACTGTTGAAGGAAAGCTGACCTCATAGTAAAGAGGTTTACGTTGTTGATGGTCTGGTCACTCACAGTGTGGTCCTCAAAGGGCAGCATGAGCATCACCTGGGAACCAGTTAGAGACACAGCGTCTCAGGCCCCACCCCAGAGCTGCCAAATCAGAATCTGCCTCTTAACAAGATTCCCAGGTGATTTGTATGCATGTTTCTATTTAAGAAGCAGTGGGCTCAGGAATCTGCCTGAGATTCTTTTTGCAGCAATAGAACTCACCGTTTCCTATTCCAAAGTTGTGTCCATCTACTTTCCACTCCCAGTCTCTACGCAGATTTCTCTGCAGTGCCCCAGGGCAAACTATCTCTATTTTGGATGAGTTCCCAGCCAGTGGGTCTTGTAGTGATCTGCATTTCTGTGTTTTGGGTGGTCAAATGTGTGTATAGCCCAGCCTACACTAGGCAACGATACCCATTCTCCTGCAAGTCATCTTGCCCTCCTTATTCCCACAGCTGTAGTGTTACCACGTTCATAAATTATTGTTAAAGAAGGAAATTACCAAAAGAAAAAAAATAGTCTCCATAAACCTGCATAGTTTAGAGCTAAAGAATATGTTAAAATTTTCCATCGTGGAAATTTCCCAGCTACTGGGCTCTTTAGATTTTTTTTTTTTTTTCAGAGCTGCAAGTAAAGAATGGAAATTTCCAATTGCAGCATCAAGGGCTGCTGTTCTGCTGACTGTCTTGCTCAGCCAGGGTCATCTGCTTCTCTAAGACATCAAGGAATGCCAAGGTAGGTCTGAGAGAACACACACTTCCTCTGCAGGAAGGAAGGAATGTCTTTGTGCTGCCTCCAAGCTGTGATAAGGAGAGGGGCAGGGGAGGGGACACATGCCCTGCTCCTTCCACCTGAGTGTGAATTCTGTTGATCTTTACCACCTATCCCCAGCTTATCATATCTGACATCTTTCCAATAGGCCATAACTGGCAGGTCTTCTGTTTTTTAAGAAATCCCTGAGGTGGATTAGGAGATGCAGAGAGAGGAAAGGAACCAGCATTTTTTGAGGTCTACCCGTCTAAGTATTCTGCCAGGTGTTTTATGTATATCATTTAGCCTTTATGTGACCCGCCCAAGGTTAACTTCTGATTTCCCACACCCAGATTTTGGAAGCTTCGTCCATTCTTCCTGAGACAGACCTACCTCCCCACAACCCTTCCAGAAACGAGTCATCTGCAAACATTCTGAAAGGTTCTTCTCCACCTCTTCAATCGTAACAGTTCAGTTCGTTTTTCCTCTAAGTTGACATACATTTCCATTCACAGCTGGTCCTGGTGTCCGAATCAACAGGCATCTAATAGTTCCTTGAGTCCTGTTATGTTCCTCCCCATGCACTATTGCTATGCACTATTGCTGCGACTACAGAAGTCTGATGGTGGCAATTCCATGAAAGAACACGTGTAAAGCCATTGGCTTCTTGAGAATGAGGCCAAACACCTTGAATGGTTCTAGGCTGGAAAGAATGTTCTCAAACCTAGGTTGTGTGGCTTGTCTGGGTGGTGTGGCAATTTTGGTATCGTCTTTAGTTGTTTGTTTAGATTTTTTAGGGGATTCTGAATGACTCTAAGGAATAAGAACCACCTATGTTTATTCTCGTCTTACTGACAACCCATGATACCAGGAAAAGAGGAATTGAGGAGGATTTCTGACATCCACTGTTGCCATTTATACTTATTATTTATTGAGGCAAGTTTGGTAATAATGAAGGTATTTCAGCAATAAAAAGATGATATCCTCAGATGGCGTCTGAGTTTTAAAAAAGAATATTTATTCCCTATCTGGGTTTTTGATCATACCCATATCAATAGATAGCGATGTCCTCTTTGAGTACAGTGACCAGTTTTAATGCCAACTGAACACAGAAGTGGATGGGAGTGTGAATGGTCAGCAGGAATATTGTAGGTCTGTTTAGGCTTTGGTCTCAAAGTTAATGTTTAGTCATTGGCTACTTCTGTAATAATGGTTTTGCTTATATCCTTAATCCATTAAAACTGAGTCTAATTACTTGGTGATATTTGTCACCTGGCATTTTAATACGGGTCTGGGTCTCTTAGGATATGTGCCATACTTCTGACAAGTTCTTTCCACTCCTTCTCTGCGTTTGTCATTACCTAGAAGATATTGGTCCTCTTAGTTGAAGATACTGATGATTCATACCTGTGGGTGGGGCTGAATAGATGTATGATGACTATTCTTTTCCACCTTAGGCCACAGAGATTTAAAACAACAATATGGTTGGGCTATATGCTGGTCTAGTTGCTGATTGACTGACATCAATCATAGCCCCAATTCTCTCCCTCCTGTTTCTCTACTCCTTGCAATGTGACTCTTTGGCAACTTGCACCAAGAGTGAGAGTCTATTTCCCAGCTGGCCTTTGACTTGCTTGGGCCACAAGAATGCAGCAGAAGTAATGGGGTGCCTGTTCCAAGCCTGAGCATCAAGTGTATTTCCACTTCCTTTCTTGGAATCCACCATGGCTCCTTGCCTAAGTCCATGCTAACCTGCTGGGGGATGAGCGATCATGTGGAGTAGAGACGAACCATTCTAGCTGAGGCCATCCCAGACCAGCCAGCCCAAAGCTAATGTACCACCCAACCACAGATGCATGGGCAAGCCCACCAAGATCAGCTAAGCCCAGCCTGGATGTGCAAAAACACTCAGCCAACTTGTGGTCTCAGGAGAAATAATAAACAGCAGCTGTTTAAGCCACTACATTTTAAAGTGTTTTTTTTATGAAGCAACAGGTAACTGAAAACGGTGACTGATCCCCTTCATTTTTTTTCTTCCTCTCCCCCCCACCCTCCCGGCTGACTGTCAGATGCTCAGAGTCAAATCTGAAGGCCAATCACAGAATCTATGTTTATTCATTTATACATATTTATTGAACTCTTTACAGCTAACATATTTGCAATCCTCTTTCCTTGGTAGAGAATTTTAAAAATTTAAGAACCTGTTGTTTGCCATGTTAGTTCTAAACCAACTCAGTCTTCTGTCTTAAATATTAGGTGATTTCTACTTACCATCAGATTAGAAGAGATGACCCTAGAGCAAAATTGGCAAATGTTGTCTATAAAGAGCCAGCTAGTAAATATTTTAGGCTGTGCAGGTCATACAGTCTCTGTCACAACACTGCTGTTATAGAGCTCAAGTGGCCCTAGACTACATGTAAACAAATGGGCATGGCTGTGTTCCAAAAGAAACATAATTACAAAAACAAGCAGTGGATAGGATTTGGCCCTCAGGCCATAGTTTGCTAACCCTTGAGCTAGAGAATCTGCCTGACTATGCAAAAACATCTTCATCTATACCTCGATCCCATCAACTTTATTGTTATTCAGCTCAATCACTTTGAAAAACAGAGAAATTAAGTCCATTTATTTCCTGTATCAGAAGACAAGAAGGGGCTTGCTTCTCTGGAGCAGAGCTATACGGAGACTAACAACATCAGTACCATGGCAAGTTCTACAGGGAACAACGGAAAAGTCCCCAGCCACCTAGTCTGTGACTAGCTTGTTGAGTCAATGCTAAAGGCCAGGGTGACACAAGTGATGTCTCATTTGTTTTCTTTCATTTCCCAGCCTCTAATCTCAAATACTCGTTTAACAAACTCTGTATGTCGCAACGAGGATGGATCTCTTGTACTGGCCTACTCGGAGTTTCCTGAATGTATTGTGCTATTTCACGGCTCTCCAGCTCTGCACACAATGTTCCTTCTGCCGAGAACACACTTAGTCCTCTTCTCTTACTGGCTAACACCCACTCGCTGATCAAAACGAAGCTCCGTGATACTGCCTCTTGGAAGACTTCCCTAAGTGTTCCTCTACCTCCTCACCCCCAACACACAAAGTCTCAGCATTCATTCTACCAAATAAATAATGAAAATAGTTAATGATGCTTATATGGTGCCAGGCTCCTACTAGGTGGCAGACACTGTTCAATATAGTCGTTTAACTGAAATAATCGGCATTCTTGCCCAATTCCCCAATCCAATCATACATTCAAAAACATTTGTTGAGTACCTCTGTTTTGCGAGGCAAAAAAGACAAATAAAACACAAGGCTATAAAATACAGAGTGTAAGCCTGCTGAGGACACATACTGCATCTTATTTGCTTTTTACATCTCAACATGTAGCAGCGTCTGGATCTGAGGTGTTCAGATTAATATTAGAAGAATGAACGAATGAAAAGAGCTGACACTTACATAGTACATAGTATGTGCTGGGCGATATTCTAAGCTTTTTAGATGTCTAAACTCATTGAACCCTCATAACAATTTTATGGAGTAGCTGGCATAATTATTGATTTTACACATGGGGAATTGAAGTCACGGAGAGTTTTTAAGTCACTTGCCCAAGGGCACACAGCTGGTATGTGACAGAGCTGGTTCTAGAGCCCATTTTCATAACCATTGGGTGAAATGAAAGTCTGAGTGACTCAGCATAAATCCATTGCCACTCCTGAAAAAAATAATTCAAGGGCTGCACCTTTGAGAGCATGGGTGGTCCAGTGGTAGCAGCTATGTGCCTGGGCTTAGGCGTTCAACAAAATGTGTTCACGTTTGCACTCAAGCACTCAGTGTAAGTGAGCAAGGTTGGTGGAAGTGTTGATGGTGCCTCCCAAGCGTACCCTCACATTTACTCATAGCACATTAAGGTTGCCTTCTGACTCCAAGTTGATTTCTCCAACGCCCTCTCCTCCTCGCAGGCAGGCATGCATCAATGGTTGAGGAATGACTCTGGCACTCATCTGCCACATGGCTGCTGTTTGCATGCTTCACCTGTAGCAAGCAGGATTACAGAGTAGATCCATCTATGCTGGCCTACTCCAATGGACATTTAGCATATCAGCACTTCGAAGAAGACAACACAGGAGTATCCAGTGCTGGTAAACCTGGATAACCATGTGCATTATTTTAAAGGATTGCTGTCAGTCACTCACTGAGGGCTTTGGAAGTCCTCCTGGAGCCCCCCAGGTAATCTGCCACTCAGTGGGGAGACACAGACAGGGAGAGACAGTGAGTGGCCTGCAGCTGTCTCTGAGGACAGGTTTGCTCTGTCAATAAAGAACAGAGATTTCCAATAGAATTTTGCTTCTGAAACAAAAATGGGTTTGGAAAGTTTTAGGTTTGAGAATTAGAACATTAGGAAATGAAAATGATCACGAAGTCCCCACAGACCTTTGAAGTCCACAGTTCCGCTGGGTGTAGAACAAATGTGCCCATTCTTCTGCCTCTAGGCAGTTGCCTTAAAAAAAATTGAACTCTTTTTTACTTCTGTTTTACTACCTCTGCAATTAGGTAAATAGGAGGAAGCAATTTGCTTCATAGCCTCCATCGATGGCCTAGAGCACCTAACGAAGATGTGCCAGGGCCAGGACTAGCTTCCACAAGCTTCCACTTCTTCGATGGAGGCTCAACAGAGGCCGAAAGGAATTCAACACTTTAAGAATTGGCTCTTGCAAGCAAGAATATATGGAAATGTATATGGATAGTATATGGAAAGATATTATCTTCTCCTTTCTCCTCTACAGGCTTTCCTCCCTGTCAAGAATTAACCATGGACTCCTCCAGGAAAGCACTGACTGCTTGGCAGGAAGACCTGAGAAACATTCAGTTGACCAGCATTTGTGGGCACGTCCAAGTGCATGTTCCGGTGCGTGGGTAGAATTTATCACACCTTATCTTCCAATTAAAATAACCCAAATGTTATTGTAGTTATAGCCCTTTTCATAGGGTTTAAAGCTTAATAGTTCTCTGCTTGCTTCATTATGTAAAACTTGCATTTTCCCATCCAGGTCATAAACTCTTTGAGGGCAGGGGTCATGCCTTTACTTCTTTTGAATCTTCCAAGTTGACCAAACACAGAGTAGAGGAGCGCACTACTGGGCGGTCCAAAGGGAATGACCCCGTGACGGGGTCTGAGACTTGAGTGGTTTCCGGATCCCCTTCCCCATCTAGCTGGATTCAGACCTTCGGAAAGCACTGAAATCTCTGAGCTGCAATTTCTTCAACTCAAGATTCCCCCACTTACCTTACGGGTTTGTCGGGAGGATTAGATAAGATCACGTACGTGAAAGTATTTTGTAAACCAAGATTTGCTAGCTACTGAAATGTGAGAAATCATCAGAAGGGGAATGTAGTAGACATCAGACTGATTTGTAATGATAAAATAGTGTCTTCCTCTCTTCCCTATATTCAGTTCTTCAGAGGTTTTGCTTCTCAGGAAGCAAAGCCACTCTACATCTTCCTGATACTGTGTAGAATGTTCCCTAGTGCATTTCACCCTGTAGATATCTTAAAGTTTGATTGTAATTTGAGCAAACCAACTAAAAAGGTCACAGAGCCTGCCATGGTCACATCTATCACATAGGCCTTCTGCAGACTGATGCATTTGTAACCCACTAGAGTTCCAGAGCCTTTTTTGTGTCACATCTGCCTACTCAAACTATACCCTAGGCAAGGCTTATGTATATTTCTATATTCTAGCACATACTTGATACATGGGAGTGGCAGATCATTGCCCTAAGCCCAGGCCAGCTGAGAACAAAATGAAAAAGTGGCACCTTATATGAGAAATTTTACAAAGAGATGACACTATGAAACAGACTTCTAGAATGGTTCACTTATTTAGAGTCTTTATTTTCTACTTGTTCTTAGCAAAGAAGACAATCTCTGTAGTAACAGAATTCTGTAATAGATTAGAAAACTTGCCTTTCCAACGTGGTTATTCCTCAAATGCTTCTGTAAGATATCAGATTTAGTCACAGGGTTTCTTCTCACTTAATGGGGGGGAAAATGGAGACACCAAGACATAAAATCAGTTGTATATTCTAGAGATTATTATATGGAGTTTTGGTTCCCTGTCTAATACTCTCAGTCCTATATAACATGAAAGAAGAAGTGGAGAACCGATGACTTGTTTTGTCATCTACTACTGAAATGGTTTCATTTCAGTATTTTCAGTTAATTCATGAAAGCTGTATGAGCCTATTTTTTTCCAAGTTCAATCACAGAGTATCAACTGCAGGACTCATATACAGACTTGAGCCATTTTGTTGATATACTGAATTCAAACCAATTGTGATCTCCATTAATGAACATATTTATGATACCCTTTTTATGGGGCATAAAAAGAGAAACCTGTTTTTCAGCATTAACTGAACACAAGAACAGTTTTCAGAAACCTCATTTCTATTATTTTAAAACTTATTATATAAAGTTTCAAACATACCCAAAGGTAGAAGAATAGTAAAACTGAACCCATTCTTATGAACCTATCATCCAGCTTCAACATAAGGCCAATCTTGGCAAGCCTCATTTTTGTTTATTTTTAATTTTAAAAAATGTTTATTTTTTCCGTTTTTTTAAAAAGTTTATTTTGAGAGAGAGAGAGAGAGAGAGAGAGAGAGACAGAGGGAGGGAGGGAGGGAGAGAGAGAAAGGCAGAGAAAGGGAGAGAGAGAGAATCCCAAGCAGGCTCCACACTCTCAGCAATGAGCCCATGCACCATGATTTCATGACCTGAGCTGAAATCAAGAGTCAGACACTTAACTGACTCGACCACTCAGGAGTCTCAAAAGTAATTATTTATTTTTGAGAGAGAGAGAGCAAGCAGGGGAGGGGCAGAGAGAGAGGGAGAGAACACGAGCGAGCGAGTCCCAAGCAGGCTCTGTATTGTCAGCAGTGAGCCTGATTCGGAGCTTGAATTCACGAACTATGAGATCATGATGAGCCAGAATCTGGTGCTTAACCAACCGAGACACCCAGGCTCCCCTATCAGACACTTTCCTTTCTCCTTCTTGTATCTCTCTCACCTCTCGTGAGGCTGACATGGGGTCAGCTCCTTGCACAGTCCACACTAGAGGAAAAATACTAAACAAGAGGAGGAGGTGGTAGATTTTAAATGTATTAATTTATTAATTATTCTCTACCTGTGACACAGTGCCTCATTCCTTTTGACTATCATGTTGTAGGAAAATAGTGATAATGGGAAAGGAGGCATTCCAACAATAGAACTGACTCTTTGTCCCTTTGCCCCAGTGATGTATAGCAAGTGGCAGAAGGAGAGGTTATTCCGTCCTTGATCTGAAAGAGAGAGAAAGGCCCAGCACAAATACTGTAACCCAGATGTTTCAAGGCAGAGAGTTTCTTGTTTGTAATATATTACTCGTTTATTTGATATATGTATATATCAAATTACATATATATGTAAAATATTTTGCAGAGTACAAATAGCTTGCTGTATTATTGTTCTAAGATTTATCAAGATTCATACAAATTTGTTTAAAAAATTTTTTTATGTTTATTTATTTTTGAGACAGAAAGAGTGTGAGCAGGGGAGGGACAGAGAGAGAGGGAGATCTAGAATCCGAAGCAGGCTCCAGGCTCTGACCTGTCAGCATAGAGCCTGACGTGGGCCTCAAACCCACAAACTATGAGATCGTGAGCTGAGCTAAAGTTGGTGTTTAACCAACTAAGCCACCCAGGCATCCCAAAATGCATACTGATTTGTAGCCAAATCATACCTAGAGGGAATCTAAAATAATAATAATTTTTTAAAGTAAATTAGAAGGGCACTCAGTTGGGTGAACATCTGACTCAATTTTGGCTCAAGTCATGATCCAATGGTCATGAAATCAAGCCCTGCATTGAGTTTTGTGCTGAGCTTGGAGCCTGCTTAAGATACTCTTTCTCCTTCTGCCTCCTCTCCCATTTGCATGCTCTCTCTAAATAAATAAATAAATTAATTAATTAATTAATTAATTAATTAATTAAATAATGGGACACTTGGGTGGCTCAGTTGGTTAGGCGTTTAACTTTGGCCCAGGTCATGATCTCATGGCTGGTTGAGTTCAAGTCTCATGTCGGGCTCTGTGCTGACAGGTCAAAGCCTGGAGCTTGCTTCAGATTCTGTCTCCTTCTCTCTCTTCCCTTACTCTGCTCGTACTCTCTCTCTCTCTCAAAAATAAAATAAGCATTAAAATTTTTTAAACAAATAAAAGAAGTAAATTAGAATGATGAAGTTGTGTAGAAGTTACATGGCTTTAACAAAACTTAGGTTTCTTCTTTTACATTGTTCCCCATGATGGAACAGCAAAATTCCTATCTAGATGGTAACGCTTATACCATTTGCTTAATTTTAAGGTCCTTGGTTGCTCTTGGGAAAAAGTTTACTACTGTGGCATGAAGTGAAAGGCATAATTTGAAGCCAGACTAGAGGAAAAAGGCATCTTTTAGAAGTAATATATTCATGAAAATGTACAGGTATCAAGAAAAGCTTAATAATTTCACCAAGTAATATAACGCTAAATTTTATATGCAAGTTCCTTACAGAAGTATAACAAACTTTGTAGAACTTAAGCCTTCCATGGAAGAGGGTTTTAAAACTTCTTTCAAAGCCCATACAATGGGAAGAGCCAGCCACAGAATGCTGCAGTGTTACCCACTGTTGTTATTTGCTTTATCCACCGTGATAACTGGCTTTGCAATCAATAAAGACTTAGAGAAAGGTAAGGATGAACACTTATCATATTTCCTTCCCATGTGGACTTCTAAAATCCAGAACAATAGCTTTCCTTTTTCCTCCAGTAATTAGACTCTGAAAGGAATCTGGAAAGTGCTGCACACAGGAGTGGTGTTCAGTCCAAGCAGGGCTCATTTCCAGCTCTGCTTGAGTTCGTTGCTGTCTACGTGTGATGTTGAAGGGAGTGAGGAAAATAAACTTCCTTAATTATTATATGGTGCCAACGACTTGACTTTACTTAGAAGAAATAAATTGCATTTCTTTCTCAGTATATTCACCATGAATCTCTGAGACGCAGGGACATGGTTATTCTGTCAGAAAAAAAAACCCACAATTATTTAAGAGAACTAAGTACTTCATGTGAAAGCTACCAGCTTAACAGAAGGGAGGGAAATAACTCTCAAAATAGGATCAAGGAGTAGGGGCACCTGGGTGGCTCCATCCGTTAAGCCTCTGATCGAGCCCTGTGTTGGGCTTTATGCTGGGTATGGAGCCTGCTTAAGACTTTCTCCCTCCACCCTTCCCCTCCTTCCCTCCCTCTCTCTCTCTCCCTCGCTCTCTCTCTCTCTCTCTCTCTCTCAAAGAGAAAGAGAAAGAGAGAGGAAGAAATAGGATCAATCCAGTAAATCAATCATGGACTTGGCCGTGCAGGATGAAAGCTATTGTGGTATTGGGCCCAGAAGAAAGGTGCTGGCACCAGACGGTCTGTTCTGCAGCTTGCTGGCAGTGACCTTGGGCAAGTTGCTTCACCTTCCTGGGTTTTGTTTCTTTATCTATAGACTGGGGATCACAATGGCTAGAAATTTTATCTTTTACAATTATTATTATTTCTCCCAGCCTAGCATTTTCCAGCTCGATGTCCATCACCCTCTACAAAGCTGCTGGCACTGCATGTAACTGACTCTAGGTGGAGGTACCAGGCCATCCGATGGTCATCACAGGGGTCACAGGGGGAGGGTCAACAGCAGGAATAGAAGGTTAACCTCTCTCAGATTGGTGTCCATGGGACGGTGAACACAACGCTGTCTGCAGCAGAATGCAAGAGCACCAAAAAAATTTTAAATGGATGAATTGTTACTTGCAGGAAAAGAAACAGGAACTATGTTTCCAATTATTCTTCATTTCAGACAACAACTGGCTGTTTCCGCCGGCTGGCACAGTAGCTGAATGGGGAATACTATTGAGGAAACTCTGCCGAAGAACGATGAATGCAGGCCAGTGAATTTTCTGACACAGTCCCAGCTTTATTTTTGCTTATTGCTGGCAAGCTAATACGAGGGACATTAAAAAACAAGTGACAAAAACTTTATAAATAAGGTTTAAAGGACAAGAAGTCTCCTTAGCCCCCCGAAATATAAACATTTTGTACCAACAAGGATCGTTTGTGATATAAGACAGACTCTCTAAATTTAGCTGTTAGAAAAAAATTTTTAAACCCCGCTTAATATAAATCTTTAAGAAACCCCCATAAAATAAAACATTTCTTAATATCATAAAAGCCGAACATTGAAGTACTTAAAAAATAGATTTTTTAGTGTTTATTTATTTTTTGAAAGAGAGAGAGGGTGGTCAGGGGAGAGTCATAGAGAGAGAGAGACAGGATCTGAAGCAGGCCCCACACTATCAGGGCAAAGCCAGATGCGGGGCTTGAACCCATGAAACATGAGATCATGACCTGAGCTCAAGTCGACGCTTAACCTACTGAGCCACTATACTTAAAATATTTTAACATAAGGAAAAGGTAGAATTTTCGTGTGCAAGCACCTTAATACATGAAAATATATGACCCTAAGGATACTATTAGTTGTACGTTTTAATAATTATTTCATATCAGTAAATTATAAATATGTAGGCCATGTTATAAATTATAAACATTCAATATGTTTATATATCTTTAATAAAATTAAGTGTAATAAAATATTAGACTTATAAAACATAAAAGTTTTATCCTTGAACTTAGGGAGAAAGAAGAAACAACTAAAGGTAGTAAGTCTCTCCCACTCATTTTAGACCTCAAGCACTTGATAAACTGATGTCAACAGTGAATGAATGGGGGGCGTGTTCCTTTGCTTTGGGGGACCCGCAATATCATCCGCAGAGTGATCTTTATGTTTTTGCCTATTTTTCATGTTTCATCACAAACGTATCGATGTACAAATAGATAAATTCAGGATGGTTATTATTTTTGGTCCAAACTATATCCTAATTCATGAGCTATTCCTATTTCCTCTCAGCAGTATCTTACTGTATCAGTCCTTCACCATCTTTACTCATTCCTCTCTTTAAAAAGTTTTGTGTGACTACAACATCGGCTCCCAACTTTCTGCTTAGAATGAATTTCTTGCTAAACTCTACACACATAAATATTCTTTCTCAGCCTCTGCGGAAGCTGCTGTCATTCACAGAAGCTCCCCCTTCTTTCTGTGTATAAGAGAACATCAAGCTTAGGAAGTTTTTTTTCCAACTATGGGGTTTCAGACTTACTCAGATACAATGCAAACAATGCCTTACTTCCCCAGCAAAGAAAGAGAGAGTGCCCATTTATCTGGAGACAGAGAGAGACAGAAACAGAGAGGAGAGAGACAGAGACCAGACTTCCCCTGTCCAAACTGTACTAGAAGTAGAAATTCTGTACTTTTGCAATCCTGATGACTAGCACAATGCTATCAGGATTACATGGATTGTTTTTTACTCAACTTGGCAGATAGTGGTACATATTTACTGGATTGAATTGATGAAATCAGTGTTAGGAACTACATTAAAATGATTAGAAGAATTTTTTTTCTGGTCAAGTTTTTGTTTTCATCCCCCAAATTGTCTTCCTAGAATTTGTTATGGGTCTATCTAATCACCTAAGGCACAGGATCATCTTGTGTTCCTGCTTCCTTCCAACACACAGATGTCAGATGCCTCATGCTGCCTCATCCTTATGATGGGAAGATATGCTCATCATGTCTAATTTTAAAGGATAAAAAAGGGTTAAGAAGAACAGAGAAGGGGTTCTGAGGAAAATGCAACGTATGAAACCAGCAATCTTTCTGTCCGTGTAATTTGTAAAGCATTTTTTGAATCTGTCCTGTCCCCTGTTGTTTTCCCTGCATCAGGCAGGGAACTCAGTTATGCCTATTAAGGACTCCATCTGCCTCTGAAAAGAACAGATCGTTTAGAGTGAGGTTGTGGAGGGGGAGAGATGGGGATTAAAAGTCTTTAGAGTTTGAACAAGAAGAAAGGTGAAAAGCGAAAATGAAATGTAATTGTCAGTTTCTTCCTCAAACATCAGTCTGGTTACAAGATAATTTGCAGTAGGCAGCCACGTTTTTTACAAACCTAACTAGCATCATCATTCTGGGACTGTGATGTGCCTCTCTTCCACTTGCTGGTCAATATCTCACTCAGAATCCAATCATGTACAATGAGTCACAATGCATGACTCAAGATTCAACTAGCTACGGTATTTTTCCTCATATTAGATTTAATGTTTCTTCAAGATTGGTTTGTAGGAGTGTTCCTTCCCCACTCTCAGGTGGCTATAGATTTTTGTTACATTGCGTTTGTCATATGAATGTCTGTGTGTGTGTGTGTGTGTGTGTGTGCGTGCGTGTGTGTGTGTGTGAGTAAAATACCATGTGTACATATATAGTGTTTGAGTAGTGCTGTCATCATAAACACAAGTTTAAAGAAAATATTGATTTCACCAGTTCACCCAAGAAAAAGACAAATGAACTAAAACAAATACCATATTACAGAATGCATCTGATTTTATTTTTATTTATTTATTTTTTTAATGTTTTATTTATTTTTGAGACAGAGAGAGACAGAGCATGAGCAGAAAGGGGAAGAGAGAGAGGGAGACACAGAATCAGAAGCAGGCTCCAGGCTCTGAGCTGTCAGCACAGAGCCCAACACAGGGCTTGAACCCACAAACATGAGATCATGACCTGAGCTGAAGTCAGAGGCTTAACCGACTGAGCCACCCAGGTGCCCCTGATTTCATTTTTAAAACAAATAATTTTTACTCAAAGTTTACAAATTTGATTCAGTCAGTTCTCATATGCTAGGGATCAAAATCTCCCTCATCCATTTGAATTATTCATCATAGATGTCAAACATTACACAAAGATTTATGGGGAAATTAATCCTGTGGATCAAGCACATGTTGCTGTTCCCTAAATGCATTTGACAGCATTTCCATCTTTCAGTGGTTCCTGAAAAGTCTAACAACAGGTTTGCAGAAGCCAGAGCCTTCCTTGCTACAGTGATTGCAGGAGGCATTTCCATGGTTTTTCATGGTGTGCAAGATAGGTACATTTGAATCCATATCATCTAGCTTTGCTGGGTCTTCAAGTAAATCACTAGCGAATCCTTGTGCAGCTAGATTAATCAACCCTGAGCCAAATCCTTCCAAGACTCTTTATTGCTTCTGGCCAAGCGTGAAAGACTCACAGTCCTAGGTCTTGCATTCATAGCCTTTCTCCACTGGCCCCAATCTGCACCCCTACTCCATCCTTCTGGGCTGGTCCCACTCACATCCTCACTCTTCCCCAAACACATCCTGTACCTTCCTGCCTTTATGCATTGTCTCAGACTGTTCTTCTTACCTGGAAGATTGTTTGCTTTTTGCTCTGTGAACCCAACTCTTACTCATTCTTTTTGTAAATTTTCTATTTTTTAAAGAAATTATGTTTTATTTATTTTTTGAGAGAGAGAGAGAAATAGAAAGAGACAGTACAAGCAGGGGAGGGACAGAGAGAATGGGAGATACAGAATCTGAAGACAGGCTCCAGGCTCTGAGCTAGCTGTCAGCACAGAGTCTGATGTGGGGCTCAAACCCACGAACCGTGAGATCATGACCTGAGTCAAAGTTGGATGTTCAACTGACTGAGCCACCCAGGCACCCTATAAATTTTGTCTTTTTTAGTTACACAAAATAATGTGTATTGAGAATGGCCACATTCTCTTTGGAACGCTCTTCAGTCAACATGCAAGTATATATACAATAAAAACTGAAGGTCCCTGTGAATTCTAGCCCCTCCCTCTACTCCCCACCATCTGCCAAAGGCACTCCTCTCCTCCCAATTTGCTGGCTCTCCTTCTTACTCTTTCTTTCTGCAATTAATATAGAAATGCAATTTTTGTTTATTTTGTTTTTAAGTAAGTGGAGTTGAACTGTATAGTCTGTTCTGGGGCTAACTTCCTCCTCCTCAAGGCCTCTATTAAGTTCCTCCTCTCCTCTGAGGACCCCCCTCACTGCTTTAACCCCTCCCCACCTCCCCCATTACCCTGCCTTGAACATCTTACTCTTGATACCCATGGCACTCTATTGGCTTCTGATTCATCTTTATGATATTGGGTTCTTTAACTTCTTTATGTGTGAGAGTCTTCTCACTGGGAGGCAAAGTCTTTGAGGGAAGGAGCTTGTCTTTATCCTTTGTGGTGTTTAGAATTGTGTTACACACAAAGTGGTCATCCAAAGCTAGTTTATTGAGTAAGAGAAGTCCAGGTTCTCCAAGTCCTATCTAAGGTGGGCAAGCTGTGCTTAAATGGAGAGAAACAGACAAATGTACTGTGATGACATCCTTTAGAGTTTCCATGGCCCCTCTACGAATTCCTCCCAATCTTTTCTACATGGTAGGCGGGTACATTTCTACATACCAGCTGAGAAGTGCAGCAGCTCTGTGACCAGTCAAAGGGCCCAGGCAAAACTCTTCTTCTGGGACCTCTCAGACCAAGGACAGCTCCACCAGCTTAAAAACCCTCAGAGACAAAGGCATTTCTTACAGCCAAGGGAAGTTTGCAGTGCAGACTGATGGAGCAAAGGATCACGAACAAAAGCACAGATGACCCAAAGAAAAGTCAGTGTCAGACTTTTAGATCTAAAATTTCAACTCTCATGGAACCACTTCTCTGCACAGCAGCCGCGGCAATTCAAAAAGCCATTCGCTTTTCCTTTTAACATAAAAGCTGTAAAGTCAAACTTGGTGTTCCTTTTTAGAAACGTGATTTTCTCAGATCATAGAGGAAGCAACACAACCAATATGACATTCTCGTGTTTCATTTTAAATGCTGTCTCTTGAATAAGTCGCTAAATACTTCTATGCCTCAGTTTATCTCTCTATAAAGTGAGTATAACAACAGTGCCTACACTTTTGGCTTCTGAGCATTAAAACGAGATAATCAAGTGCGGTATGTGGCAAAGTCTGACTCACTGTAAGCACTCAAAAATGTTAGCTCTGATGAGGATGATTACATTATGGCTCCTCACGTCTATGTTCAGGGGCTGAAAGGTTTTTCTACCAGGGATTTCAGCCAAAGAAGGCACACAAGAAAGAACACTGTTGAGCTGTTATAATGGTGAATATTATGAGCAATATTTCTTGGAAAATGCTATTCAATTCCTTCAGTCTCATTACAATGAATTTGCTTAGAATCTTTATTAAAGTATTGTTTGAAATAAATGGATTATAAAATGCAAATATATCATTTTTTGTTAGAAACTTCCTCTGAAATAGTATTAGTCATAACTGGATTTTACATTCCTTTTGATATCTTACATGTCATCTATTAATAGTGTCAATTCTTGGGGTGTCTGGCTGGCTCAGTCAGTTGAGTGTCTGACCCTTGATTTCAGCTCAGGTCATGATCCCAGGGTCTGAGTTTGAGACCAGCATCGGACTTCATGCTGAGCATGGAGTATGCTTGGGGTTCTCCCTCTCTGTCTCTGCCC
Source organism: Suricata suricatta (assembly GCF_006229205.1). NCBI lineage: Eukaryota > Metazoa > Chordata > Mammalia > Carnivora > Herpestidae > Suricata > Suricata suricatta. The sequence continues at coordinate 21,015,132 of NC_043701.1, forward strand.
CTCCCCCCATGCTCTCTCTGAAAACAAGTAAACTTAAACAAAATTTTTAATAGTTTCAATTCTTAAGTCCAAATAACCAGTCAAAAGGATCTAACTTAATATTTAATAACTATTTTGTTTTTATCAAAAAAGTTGCTGTTGGTTTCAAAGGAGAGTTTCTAAATCCTTCAACTGAGATCAAAGGTCGTTAATCAAAACAGATAAAATCAGGGGACCCTGGGTGGCTCAGTTGGTTAAGTGTCCAACTTCGGTTCAGGTTATGATCTCACGATCTGTGAGTTCGAGCCCCACATAGGGTTCTGTGCTGACAGCTTGGAGTCTGGAGCCTGCTTATGATTCTGTGTCTTCCTCTCTCTGCCCGTCCGCGTGCTCTCTCTCTCTCTCTCAAAAATAAATAAACATTGGGGGGAAAAAAGATTTTAGTTAATAACTGAATCCTTAGAAAAGTGCAGATAACCAACATAGTTAAAACTCTTCAAATTTTTGGTTTAGGGTCTCAGATCATTATGGAGACCCACCCTGTAACTGAGTCCACACTGTGGGCATTCACAGAAAAAATTTGAAGCAATGAGCCAGTTACTTCTGATACAAGGACACCAGTGGTTGGGGAGTTTCAGGTTGAAATATTCAGTTATGCAATTGTTTATTTCACCCGGGCACTTTCTATATAGTAAATCAGTGTAGACTAACTGAATATTTAAGATGCATTCATCAATGTACAGGCTAAGGCCATAGGATTTGAGGTCAGAAAGATAAGCGTTTCGATTTCAACTTGGTAACCTCCCAGGTAGGTAGACTTGGGCAAGCTGTGTAACCTTCTGAAGCCTCAGTTTCTTCATCCCTAAAATGGGACTAACACTTGTTTTGCTGGCTTGAAAGGATAACATGAGGTGATACATAGAGTTTAACTGACAGGAGGTAGACATTAAGTAATTTCTTTTTTCTTTTTAACTGCTTCAGAGTCTAAGCTGTGATGATAAACAAGTGAATACATAATGTATCAGACGATGATGAGCCCTGTGGAGCACATGGGAACCCTAAATGTCAGCCAACGGGGAGAGGGGGTTCTACAATAAGAAAGATGAAAAGGGAGATGGAGACACAGATGAGGCTTTAGCCTCAGTTCATGCATATAAATATCGTCAAGAACCACAAGCAAGTTGTGCTCTTTCAGCTTTCATTGTTTCATACTGTGGCCATCACAAACAGGAGGACACAGCCTATAGTTATGCAGACAAGTGGTAAAGAGGAAAAAGCCAGGAATGAGGAGGTGGGGGAGCTGAGATTGGGGGCCTAATGAGCTGTGGGGCCAGCCATTTGTGACAGTCGGTTCTGAAGGCAACATCCATGGGCCTGGAAACTCACACTTCCTGTTGGTACCCAACAGTGCAGTCTAGAGAGTGTGTTTGGTTGTAGCAGCAGTTTCTTTTGATGATTAAAAAAACTATATTGCTTTAAAAATAAAATCACCATGTTTATAGGAAGGATATGACAAATACAAATCAAAGATTTAGAGAAAATAAGCCACCTAGAATCCCATTCATGTAATGCATTTAATATCAACATTTCCTCCTAGAGTTTATTTCCTCCTAGATTTTCTGTGTGCATATTTGAAGATAACTGAATCGTACTATATACAATTATGGATCCCATGTTTTTGTTTTTATATATTTTTATTTTTAAAAATATTTTTAATGTTTATTTTTGAGAGAGAAAGAGAGACAAAATATGAATGGGAGAGGGCCAGAGAGAGAGAGGGACACAGAATCTGAAGCAGGCTCCTGAGCTGTCAGCACAGGGCCCCACGCGGGGCTCCAAGTCACAAGCTGTGAGATCATGACCTGAGCTGAAGTCAGAACTCAACTGACTGAGCTACCAGGTGCCCCTGTACTTTAAATAAATTTTTTTTAGTGTTTATTTATAGTTGAGAGAGAGAGAGAGAGAGAGAGAGAGAGAGAGAGAGAGAGAGAGCGAGCGCATGGGGGAGGGGAGAGAGAAAGGGAGACAACATCCAAAGCAGGCTCCAGGCTCTGAGCTGTCAGCACAGAGCCCGATGTGGGTGGGGCTTGAACTCAGGAGCTGTAAGATCATGGCCTGAGGCGGAGTTGGATGCCCAACCTACAGAGTCACCCAGGTGTCCCTACGTATAACATTGTCTCATAAGCATTTTCCTTCTTGCTAACCAGGGTTTTATAACTATCCTTTTAACACATGAATAATGCCTTGTTAAATAAACAAATAGTAATTTACTTGTATTACTAGATATTTAGACTCTTCCCAATTTCTTGATATTGAAAATATCACATCAATACATATTTTCCTGTATATTTTCTCTTCCATACTTTAGATTACCTTCTTAGAATTGATTTTCAGAATTTTCAAAGCATAAAATGTTCCAGGATGTCAACATTTTATGACTCTTTATATATACTGCCAAATTGCTTTTCAAAGGGATTATATCAAGGTATAGTCCCAAGAATGATGTGTGAGAATAACAGACCTCATTGTACCCTTGAAAACATTGGACTATTACATTATTAATTTTTTTTTTGCAGTTTTAGTTTCCAGGGTGTGATAACAAGCAAGTAAATAGGTGGCATATCAAATGGCAATAAGTACTGTGGCAAAGAGCAAACTGAGGGAAGGGAAAGTGATAAGGGGTTAGTGGTTGCTATTTTATATAGAATGATCAGGAAAGACTTTTCTAAAAGAACAGCATTTGAGTAAGAGCTGAAGGAAGAGAAGGAGCAAGATATAAGAATCATCTGAGGGAAGATGCTCTTAGGCAGAGAAGAAAGGCCCAAGGCAGATTTATGTTGAGCAGCCCTGGAGGAAGCACAAGCCATTCCTGTGGCGGAGAAGAGGGGTGTGTGGAAAGAGAGGTGAAAAGGAAAGTGGGCAGCCAGGACATGAATGGCTTTACCAGCCTCTGTAAGGACTTTTTTTTTCTTTTCTTTTCTTTTGGAGAGAGAGAGAGCGAGAGCATGCTTGTGAGTGGGGGAGAGGGGCAGAAGGAGAGAGAGACAAACTTAAGAGGGGTCCATGCTCAGTGTGGAGCCCAACATGGGGCTTGATCCCGTGACTCTGGGATCATGACCTGAGCCTAAATCAAGAGTCAGATGCTCAACTGACTGAGCCATCCAGGTGCCCTATAAGGACTCCTTTTATTTTGAGCTAGATGGGAAGTCACTGACGGGTTTCCAAAAGAGGGGAGTCAGGAATTGACTTTTGTTTTATGTGATTAGCGAATGTGTTCAGAATAGATGAAATATGCTCAAAAGCAAACTCAGCCTCTTCCCCAGAAAACCTCCTACATTCTCAGCATCTCCATCCTCTGATTCATCAGTGCTCAAAACCTCAGTCATCTTTTGCATCTCAAAACCAATTGTCACCAAATCCTGTCAATCCTCCCTCCAAAATGTCACTTGCATTTGCCTCCTTTATCCATTCCTATTGTCTAAACCCTACCACGATCTAACAGATCCCCCCATCTTCTATCTTTCTGCTCACCACTCATACCACTCAGGGCTGTCAGAGCAATTGTCCTAGCAAAGCTGATCATTTATGGGTTTGTCCTTTATTTTTGCTGCCCTCTCCCCCAATAAAGTCCAAATTCTTTAGGATGGAATTCAAATTCTACCACAATCTGATTCTAATCAAGCAGTCAAAACTTATCTCACATTATTATTTCAGAATTAACTGTGTCTTCCCGTCTAACAAGTTTCCTGAACCAGCTGTGCACTTTCTTATCATTCACCTTTGCTTACATTATCTCCCCTTCCCTTCCAGCTCCACCCAGAAGTCCTACCCACACTTCCAGGATCACCCCAAACATCACTTTCTTCATGAAGATGTACTGAATCTTCCTGGCTGGACTTATGCTTATTTCTTTCTTTGCTCCCATAAGCTCGACTTCATTACCTACACATTCTGTACCATATTATACCTGAGTATAGTAAGTTTCTGGAGGATCCGTGTCATAACTACCTTTGTATCTTCTATAGCACTTAATACAATGCCTTGAAGAGGGGCCCCTGGGTTGCTCAGTCATTGAGCATCCCACTCTTGATTTTGGTTCAGGTCATGATCTCTTGGTTCATGAGATTGAGCTCTATGTCAGGCTCCATGCTGACCGTGCAGAGCCTGCTTAGGATTCTCTCTCCCTCTTTCTCTGCCCCTCCACCACTCATGCTCTCTGTCTCTCTCTCAAAATAAATAAATAAACATTAAAAAACAACAATGCCTTGAGGATATTAGATATCTAATAAATAGTTCTATAATTTAAATCCTCCAAGGCCTTGTTGCTAATTTGTTGTTGAAACAGAACTAGGATTCAGGTCATCTGATTCTTGGCTCCGTGCACCTTTCCGCATACCAGTCTTTCGGATTTCTTCTCTCTGTGATTTATTGTCATCTCACCTGAAGTACATTTGAAACCTCTAAGGAATTTTAACGAAGAATGATTAAACAAAGAATAAATGGTGGTATTTATTTCCCACGCAGTTATTTAAGTTAAATTGAACCTAACTTAGGGGAACTAAAAGTCTTTGGACGCGCTTGGCTGGCTTCGTTGGTAGAACATGGGACTCTTGGTCTTGGGGTTTTAAGTTCGAGCCCCACATTGGGTGAAAAGATTACTTAAAAATACAATCTTCAAAACAATTTTGACTTTGAATCTAAAAATAAAAGTTATAAGACATGCTATGTACATATTTAGAAATTTTTTAGCTTCTTAGAGTTTGATTTTTGAATTGCACTTAATCTTTTAGGAGCCAAGTCACCATGTTTCTTGGTAGCTCTAAATGTGTAGGCTGGGGGCGGGGGAAAGAAAAAAAAAAGTGTGTGTGATTTGCCTTAACACCTGGAGCAACATTTCTAGCCCTTAAGAATAGGAGAGGGCTTAAACATTTGGGATGAGACCTGAGGCAAAGTATAATACCCAAGTCTCCCAATCCTCCCCATCTTGGGAAAATAGCTCAAGGAACTGCCGTTCTCAACTAGACTTCCCTTTTGGTAGTTGAAGTTAAATAAGTAAATTATATTCCCACCTGTGTTATACATAAGTATATGTAAAATAAGCATAAAATTAAGTTATAGTACTTAAAATATAGTAATAGCTAGCATTAGTAGGCACATAGGAGATTTCTGTTTGAGCGATGAATGTGAGTACCTTGGGGAAATGCAGACTTGACTGAATTAAGACACATGTTTTAGAGGATGGCTTAAGGTAGCAGAGAGGGAGAAAGAAAATGGAATGACTCTTTCTCTCCTAAATAGTTTTGCCTTCTCTCCATTGCAACTGGGAAGAGGTCAGCACTGCTCTGAAAAATGTTCCATTGAGGTCTTCACAAATTCAAACGAAATGGGATGAAATTAAAGCCTTCTGTTTTATTGGGAAAAAAGGACTAAAGTGAAGCATGAATTCATTTCCCTCGACTTCCATGAATTCAACTCCCTCTGAGGGTTATGGCAGCAACTGACCTGCAGATCTGATGAAAATTGTAATGCAGGATCATGGAAGGGACAGTAGTTTCACCTACCTTCTATCGTTGGTGAGTAAGCCCCCAACCACTCCAAACAAAGAGTTAGCATTTAAGAAACTTTCCCATAAGCAATTTCCCCCAACTGTAACCTAAATTCTACCTTACAGAAGGATATGGACAATTTTTTCTTGAGCCCTACAAGGAGATGTGAAAATAGCTTTTTGCCATAGCTAATGATCATAACCATTTTCTGTATCATAGGGGTTATATTTCTGGATCATGGAGAGACAGCACAAAGTAATGGGTACACATTCAGGCTTGGAGACAGAGTGGTGCTTAAACCACAGCTGTATGATCACTGGCAATTTACCTAAGCTCTCAAAACCTCAATTTCCTCACCCATAATGTGAGGATGATAATACCATCCAGCTGATCAAATTACTGTGAAGAATAGTCTAGAACAAGTGCTGTCCAATAGAAATATAATTTGACTCTACAAATATGAGTTACATATAGAACTGAAAATTTTCGAGTGGGCCCATTAAGAAAAGTGAAAAGACACAGGTGAAATTAATTTTAGTCATCTATTTTACTTAACATATCCAAAATATCATTTCAACATGCAAAAACAATTAGTGAGATATTTTACATTCTTTTTTTCGCACCAAGTCTTTGAAATCTGATGTATATTTTACACATACAGTTTATCTCAACTCAAACTAGCCACATTTCAGTGGCTGTTAGTAAACTATAGGTCTAGAAAAAGGGTAAGGCATCTAGCATTATGCTAGGCATGTAGTGAATGCTAAGAGGTTGGCGCTTCCAATATCATCATTAATATTATTCTTAGAGAGTAACGTCATCTTCTCAAAGCCTTTGCTTTTCCAGACTGACTCTAATAACACTATGGTGCTACTAAGGTTTACCTGGAGGGACTGGGTTGTTCAAGCCTGAGGCCTCCATTTACTTAGAGGGCAATTTCTTCATGGTCGCTCTCTTTCCTGTCCACAAGAAGTGGGATCTGCCTGGAGAATGGGTCTGCTGAATGCCAATGACTTTCAGGTGCTGACACATTAGACCCCAAGAAGTAGGCATCACCCCTCACCTGCTACCTTCTCGTAAAAATAGGACAGGATAGGGCATTTGCTAATGCAACCATTTGCTCTTATATTTTTTCCCTTATAAATAGTAAGGTGCCATGCTGTATTCAAAAGTTGACTTGATAAGTTAAACATTGTTACCATATAACCCAGCAATCCCACTTGGTATACCCAGGAGAGTTCTAAAACGAATCTGCACAAAAACGTTTACACCAATGTACATAGCAGCATTATTCAAAAAGGCCAAGAAGTAAAAGCAACACAAATGTCCACCAAATAATGAATAAGTAAACAAAATGTAGCCTATGTGTATAAGGAAACTTTTTTTCTCTTTTATAGTTTATTGTCAAGTTAGTTTCCATACAACACCCGGTGCTCATCCCCACAAGTGCATGGAGGAGGCTCCATGACCATCACTCCCCTCCCTCTCCCCCGCTCCGCCATCAGCCCTCAGTTTCTTCTCAGTATTCAAGAGTCTCTCATGGTTTGTCTTCCTCCCTCTCCCCAACAATTTTCCTCCTTCCCCTCCCCATGGTCCTCTGTTAAGTTTCTCCTGTTACACTTAGGAGTGAAAACATATGGCGTCTGTCCTTCTCTGCTGACTTATTTCACTTAGCATGACACCCTCAAGGCCCATCCACGTTGCTATGAATGGCCAGATTTCATTTGTATACAAGGAAACTTGATTCAGCCATAACAAGGAACGAAGGGCTGATACATACTACAAGCATGAATGGATCCTGAAAACATTATGCTGAGTAAAAAAAAGGTCACAGACTGTATGATTCTGTTTATCTCAAATGCCCACCATGGGAAATACATAGAGACAGAAACTAGATGAGTGACTTTCAAGGGCTGCAGGGAAGGAAGAATCAAGCGTGCCTGCTCAGAGGTGTGGGGTTTCTCTCTGGAGTGATGGGAAAGTTCTGGAATTAGACACTGGCAATAGTTATTCAACATAGTGAATACATATGAAACCATTGAATTGTGTAAAAAAAAAAAAAAAGAAAAGAAAAGAAAAGGTTCATTTGTGTCCCAAGGAAGCACTAATCAAACAAACAAGCATGCCAGAATCTGGGAATAGAGAAGTATTTGTCAGACTTTAAAGTTAGAAGAGATCAGGGGCACCTGGGTGGCTCAGTCGATTAAGCCACCGACTCTTAAGTTTCGGCTCAGGTCATGATCTCATGGGTTTGTTGGTTCGAGCCCTGCATTGGGCTCTGCACTGGCAGCATGGCTCCATTTCTCTCTCTCCTCCGTGCCCCTCCCCCACTCACGCTGTCTCCATCTCTCTCAGAATAAATAAATAAACCTTTAAAAAAATTAGAAGGCTGGCGCACCTGGGAGGTTCATTCAGGTGAGCATCTGACTCTTGATTTCGACTTAGGGCATGATCTCATAGTTGATGGGTTCGAGCCCCATGTCAGGCTCTGTGCTGACAATGGGAAGCCTGCGTGGGATTCTCTTCCCCTCTCTCTCTGCCCCTCTCCTATTCACACACACACACACACACACACACTCACTCCCTCTCTAAATAAATAAACTTAAAAAAAATAGAAGAGATCACTCATGCCGAAAATATTATTTGGTATGCTTTCCTCTTTAACTAGAGCATACATAATATCAAACCTTTCTCTCCTTCCCATCAATTAAAATTGTTTTGCACGTTACCGTTAAGGTATTAATTAAGAGGGCACAAACCTGATGGGCACACACATGCATCCACATATCCACAAACACAAACATGTAAATGTGGCAGAGTGTTCGAGAGAGTGAACTGGTTCCTCCCTCAAGGCTCCCATTTTACCCTCAGGATGGCCCCACAGCTCGCAGTACACCTGCCCTACTGCTTGGTAAGGCTCGGACTCCGGAGCCACACCGCCTCTGGGAGAGTCTAGGTCTGACTACTCTCTGATTTGTGATTTGGGGCAACTTGCCTAATGTCTCTATGCCACACATTTGCCTTTGCAATGGGATAAGGGTGCCCAGGCCTGTCGCAAGGACTAAGAGAGTGAGTGGTGAGGACCCAGAGGAGTGCGTAGACACTTTCCAAGTATTCTATAAACAAAAACTTAAAACGTGTCTTTAAACCCGCATCCCCACAGCATGCCAGAGGTGCTTGAATGTGCTTTCCCTCTGTCTGGAACGTTCTTTCCCCACAATATCACCAACTCTCTTTTCTTTCAGTGCTGTGTTCAAATATCACCTCAGTGGCCTTGATCACTCTCCCCTGTTCCTAGCTTGTTTCTGTTTGTAGCATTTACTGCGCTCTGACATACAAAATGATACTTAGCTTATGAATCTTCTTTGTGGCCCATCAACTCCTACCAGAGGGTAGAGATCTTATCTGTCCGTTTGCAACTCAGCCGTAAGTGCCCAGAGCAGCGGCTGCGACAGAGAAGGTTCCCCGCCATGTTTCCTGGTTGGGGAAGGGACGTTGGTTACTCCTGGGCAGGGGCCCTGGGGATCAGGATAGGATTAGGAGTTCCTTTCACGGAATACCCCTTTGCACCATTTTATATTTTACCACAGTACTTCTGTTCCTTTTTAACAACAAAAAGTGAGAAGTAAACTACTGAACACTAGAGAGCACATGGTCCAGAGAGAAGCTAGAAGCATAAAGCATGAAGACTTCAGGCATCAGTGACCCGAGGAGGGTTCTAGAGGAAGGCACGAGGGTGTTCCTGCAGACCCCCTTTAGACTTTGTCCCTGAATAAAATGTGGAATGACACCTCAGAAATGGCACTCAGCCCTAGTCTTGAAGCACAACATGTACACAGGTTAGCAAGAAGTCTTAATAAGATCATCTGTATTGTGCAATGTGTGTCCTGTACCTATGGGTACAATGAGAAAGTTTTCCATGGCAAAGGGCCTGTTTCCAGGCACAGTAAACAGAGCATTTGCTGAGGGTTGTTTGCCCACTTCCACCACAGCCGCGTGGACAGGCGGGTGGCCATGGTGTGTTGGACTCCTTGGGCTGAGACAGAGGGTCTGTGTCCAGGGTCTGAGAAGAGTCCCCATCCTCGTTTCCTAATAGGTCCTCTGGACACATGATAAAAATTAAAGGACCCTGTGTAAGAGCCTTGGACTTCAAATGTTCTGTAAATGTAGCCCAGTTGATCTGGGGTAAAACTCTGCTCTAGGTTGCCCGTGGGTCCCCTCATCTCTCTTTTCAGTGTCTCCCTTTCCTTCCCAGTGTTATACTACCTTTATGCTCTCTCTGCCGGGAGAAAAACAGCTGATGAGTCCCTAGCCCCTTGGATAATGTATTACTCCTTCCACATTTTTTTTTTTGCATTTAAAGAGGGGTTAATTGGAAAGAAATAATCATGGTGATGGTGTAGATAATGATATAAATATCTATAAATCTCCATTAGAGTAATTTACTTCTAGCTTTTGAATAATAGAAGTGCTCTTTTCCCTGATTTTATTTTATTTTGAAATGTTTATTGAGAGAGAGAGAGAGACAGAGACAGAAAGAGAGAGAATGAGCAGGGCAGGGACAGAGAGAGAGGGAGACAAAGGATTCAAAAAAGGCTCCATGCTGACAACAGAGAGCCCAATGCAGGCTTCAAACCCACAAACCGTGAAATCATGATCTGAGCCGAAGTGAGACACTTAACCGACTGAGCCACCCAGGCACCCCCTTACCTGATTTTATAATGTAGGCATTGATTTATTTTCTATAGGTTTTTTTATTGAAAAGGTAGCATGACAACAGAATTTCAAAGGAAAACACCCCAAATCTCATTTTCCTAACACAACAACAATCTTTATTTTTTACATATTGCCTCCAAGTTTTGCTGATACCAGGGAGCTACGTGGAAAGGACACTATATCGAGTCAGACAGGGATTTTTATCTCACACTGTCACAAAGTAGCTGTACAACCTCAGAGGATTGTGTGACCGCCCATTGCTTTAGCTTCCCAAAGTATAAAATAAAGAGGCTAGACCAATGGATGATCTCTAAGATCCCTCCAGCTTTAACAGTCTATGAGCTGTATCTATAATCTACTTTTCTGTTTCATGATATTCACATGGAATGCTATATGGAATATACACATAAGAATCGTTTGCAAAGTTAGTTGACTTTGTAAACTATGTCTGGGCAATAGTTCCAAATACATGAAGAGCTCTGCAAAGGTAGGGTTACAATAAAAAAAACCCCAGGGATTTCAAAAGTAGCTACCAAATTACCAAAAAGCTATAAAAATTAATATCAATACATTCATGATCTGTTTGCAACTAAAGTGTTAGCAGGTCCCCCCCATAAATTACAAGCAATACACTTAGTTGGATGAGACCATTCTAATCTTTGTTGATACATAGTTGTCAATACATAATATAAAAACGTTACATCAGTGTAAGTTTTCCATGTGGTATTCTTAATTTTAAAACCTCTTTATAAGAAAATCAAAGAGGAAAGAACAAAAAGAAAGGAGTGACTCTCCCTGACTTAGATCGTATCGACAGAAGCATGTGAATATAAATGTCTAAAATGTCAATAACTATTAATGGGATGAAGGAGTCACTCTCCCACACCGCTGCTTGGTGTGTGACCCAGTATAACCTTTCTAGAGGCAATTGTACAATGCTAATGAAGAGCTTAAATATGTTTTTACTCTCTGTCTGGGTAATTCCACTTACAGGACTTTGTACAAGAAAAATAAGATGTGCACAAATGCTTTGTTGCAGTATCATATATAACTTAAAGAATTGGAAACAACCTAAATGTCCAGAAATAGAATAGCTAAATAACTGATTACATACATTATATAAGATATATGAATATATATTTATGATATATATTTATATATCATGATGTATATATGATACATATATATTTGTTGATTTCTATGTATATGTCTATGGAGTTTTTTCCTGCCTCAGCCACATCTAATATAGATACCAAGGGTGCTCATTGCTACTGGCATAAGCACTCTTAGGTCTTTTCAGTGAAGAGAGGAGGTAAGAAATACATGCAAACACATACATATGTGTCATAAATTTATATCACTAACTTCTTTTTTTTTAATCATTTTTTAAAAGTAATTGCGATGTCCAACATAGGGCTTGAACTCACAACCTCAAGATCAAGAGCCCCATGTTTTACTGACTGAGCCAGCCACGTGCCCCTTATATCACTAACTTCTAATTCAAATTCAGAACTATGGAGTTTTTTACCTAACCTCTTCTCTTTTACATCTCGATTTCCTTCCTCCCATGTTGTGAATCCTGATTCTCAAGGACACTGAACATGATAGAATTAGAAGATCTTGTAATTAATATTTGCTTGTCCAATATTACCCAGAACAACAACATCGACACTACCACCAACTATATGATTACCAAAATTGGTTAAAAAAGTATTTTTGCAGTTCTTTTTGTCCTTAGGAAATATCCTGTTAGGGATATGTAGTCAGATTGCTGTGTCTTAAAATTATTCAAAATAATTTCTCTGTCACTGATTGTATACAAATTTAGGCTTTTTTTTAAAAATTAGGAATTGGATTTTTTTGCTTAGTATTTTTATAATTATGTAGATATTTACATAATTCCAAAGTCAGGTCTCAGGGTAGACAAGTCTAGTTTCTATCACGATCCCTTCTACTTCATTCCTTTCCCCCTTTTACAGGTAACTATTACTTTGTGATGTCTATCCTTCCACATGTGTATGTATGTATGTATGTACGTATGTATGTGTACCTACATATGTAAATATATATTTATACTCATTATTACATAAATGGTAGGTTTACTTTTCTCCCCTTGTCTATCTACTTACAATGTATCCTAGAGATCAATCTGTGTAAGTATACATAAAGGTCCTTAATTAACTTTTATAACTGCATAGGACTCCATTGTGTGGATGTACCATACTTTTTCAACCAGTCTTCTATTAATGGACATTTGGGTTGTTTCCAGTCTTTGTTACATAAATAGCTTCTGTCCTATGGTTTGGTATTATATTTATACATACTCAAGTCTTAAATATAGACTTTAAAAAATAGATTTTTACTGCATGGAACTATACAAGATGAGCCTTGACCACCTTATACCAAATAACAAGGACACTGTCAAAGACTACGACGGTCATGTCAGAAGAAGTCAGGAACTAATGTGAAGATGCTACTACAGGACAAATAGGGATAATTTAAGCATTAATAAAATAAATAAAATGTGTTAAAACACATTGAATATGTTTTAATTAATGAGTTTAAATGATAATTAAAAACAACAATGGGGCACCTTGTGGCTCAGTCAGTTAAGCGTTCCACATTGGCTCAGGGCATCATCTCACAGTTCCTGAGTTCAAGCCCTAAGTCGGGCTCTCTGCTGCCAGCACAGAGCCTGCTTCAGATCCACTGTCCTCCTCTCTCTCTGCCCCTCCCCTCTCTCAAAAATAAATAGACATTTAAAAAAAGAAAAACAACAACACCAAAAGCAAAATTAAACAAACACGTGATTGACCACCATGGACACATGCCAGAAAATCAACTCAAGGAATAATAAGATTAAAATATTACTATTTTGCAGTTCTTAATAAATTAATGAATCTAGGTAACATTAAAGAAGAGAGTATTATACAATGTGCACCTCTTAATGGCAAAACACACAACTACCAATGAACAGTCTTCCAAAAAAACTCTAAAAAAACAAAAACCATCCCCACAAAAACCAGAACACTGAATCTGATAAAGCCTGTAGATAATTGTAGGAAAAACACATGACAGAGAAGATGTTACACTATACTAGGAGGAGGCAATGTGAAAAATCCAAGGTGTGGGAAGTTCTGGAGGACAAACATCTTGATTACTTCAACAAATAAATTAGAAAGAAAAAAATAGTACAGTAGAAATCCATATATATTTAAAAAGATTTAACAGACCTGTCAACCAATCTCAGTATGTGGACCTTAATTGGATCCTGCTTCAAACAAATTATGAAAGTAAATTATAATATTTATGAGACAATTAGAAATTTGAACACTAATTCATATTATTAAAATATTATTAATGAGTTTAAGTGTCATAATGGTTATGTTTAAAAAAAAACCCTTCTTTTGAAGATCCAAATTGAAATATTTTTGGTTTAAGACTATATAATTTCTGGAATTTGCTTTAAAATAAAATGAGTAGAGGGGTACCTGGGTGGCTCAGTCAGTTAAGCGTCCAATTTCGGCTCAGGTCATGATCTCCTGGATCATGAGTTTGAGCCCTGAGTTGGGCTCTGTGTGGACAGCTCAGAGCCTGGAGCCTATTCCAGAGTCTGTGTCTCCTTCTCTCTCTGCTCCTCCCCTGCTCATTCTCTGTCTCTGCCTCTCTCAAAAATAAATAAAACATTAAAAAAATTTTTAAATAAAATGAATAGGGAGGAAGAAGAGGGTATTGATGAGTTGGCCATTATGGGTTGATGAGTACATGGGGTTCATTATGCTCTCTGTCTACTTTTGTTTATGTTTTAAATTTTCTTTTTTTTTTTTAATTTTTTTTAATGTTTTATTTATTTTTGATACAGAGAGAGACAGAGTATGAGAGGGGGAGGGTCAGAGAGAGAGGGAGACACAGAACCGGAAGCAGGCTCCAGGCTCTGAGCTAGCAGTCAGCACAGAGCCTGACGTGGGGCTCGAACCCACGAACGTGAGATCTGACCTGAGCCGAAGCCGGAGGCTTAACCGACTGAGCCACCCAGGCGCCCCTTAAAGTTTCTATAAAAAAGCACTAATATGCATTTATATATAATGTATATTTTAAGGTGTGTGTATGTATAAACATCGATTATTTAAAAAATGCAAGAAAATGTTAATGCAAGAAAATATTTCTGGATGATAGAATTATGAGTGACTTGGTGATTTATATTTTCTTGTTTTTACTCTATTGTATATTCTATAGTTTTTATACTACACATATATTCCTTATCAGGAAAAAGCTATTTAAAAAAATTCTTTTATATAGCAATACCATTTTCACAGTTCAACTAAAATTCACTTCTGACATAGTGAATAAAATAACTTTGTATATTTTAAATATTACTGGGCAAAGCAAATTAATATTATATTTAGTTTTGAATGCGTACAGATAATAGTTCATAAAAATATAACCCTAAGGTTTGAGGTGTGGAATTTCTGTCATTTGGTATAATAGGATAATCTTAAATTTATGGCTTCGGAGTAAACAGTTCATTTTTTTTCCTCCTTCTTACATAACGCAAAAACAACGGATCCAGTTTGGCACCAATTTTCTCCTCCAAAGTCACCTTTGTGTGAAATGTAGCACCTCAGGTTTCGGTGAAATACTTGCAGATGAGAAAAGGTTTCTTAACAAAATTTTCTTGTAATTTTACTACAGTGTTAGTTCCTGGCAGCCTTGGAGAGTCCTTTTTTTCATAGGTAAGTGGGTGGGAGGAAGGCTCTTCTCTCCTTTCTAGAATGTAGAGAAAGCGAGCAGTTGAGATCCCTCCTTTTACATCACTGAAATAAATGTAGGGCCATGTAGTAGATGCAATTAAAGAAAAAGTTAATGGGTAATGTTAGCCTATTAATAGTGAATACTGCAAGGTTTGCTATTCGATTATGGGGAAATGAGTTCTTTAAGATCAGTAAAATTATTTAAAACCAACTTATAAAAACTTGCATGTTTTATAATTACATATGGACATCTAATAATCATTATATCATCTGAATGATCTGTAATCAGATAAGTAACCCTTCATTTATTCTGAAATAAAGAAGTCTCATTTATCTAGTGTTCTTTCTTTTGTTCCCATGTAATTTTCTCCGAAAGAAACCATACTCAGCTCCGCGATGAAACAGAGTATCATTAAAGTAACATTTTGTTCTAAACATAGATGTTAAAGCAAAATCATTGGTAGATGTGGCATCATCTCAATCATTGACCACAATAACCCTGTGAAATAGTTATTTTGGAGAGAGGTTAAGTTTCTCCCTGAAGGTCACACAGCCATCAAGTGTGTTGTGAATCTTGGGTTAGCACTTTTAAGTTATGAACACTGGTGAGTGAGAGCATTCGTTGGTACCTAGTACAGAGCCTTGTACTAGAAAGTATGTCAAGTCAGTTCAAACAATGATATTCATGTCTCGTTGTAAAGACAGGGTTCTCTGCCTCCCCCACGTGATGGAGGATGTGCGGGGATGTGGCGTATTACAGTAAAGAAGGACCCAGGTGAGATGGAGCATCTCTCATGGAGACACAGACTAAGAAGCATCAAGGAGAAGACGGCGAGGGGGAGGGGAGGAGATCTATTCTTCACAGCAGCAAAGTAAGGCTGGCTTTCTGCCTTGATCTTCTAATAAGCTTTAGAACGTTCAGAGTCTTTAGCCCTGGGAACCAACAGTTTTTGATTTGGTGACCAACAAGCTAAAACTCAACCTGAGAAAGTTGATTCTTGATGTATTTTCAACAAGGGTCACTTGTTTCATCCCTGTGGACTCAAAGTTAAGAATTAAAAACCTCAACGTTAGTAAATTATATGTTTGAAACACTGAGAGTTCTAATTAGATGTGCATCCCAAATGCCAATAGAACCCACTCTATTCATTTACTCATAACTTTATGAAAAACTGTTTGTTTGGGATGTGGTTTTTAAAGGCAATTTACCTTCAGGCTTAAAGAACGGAATGTGTGAGAAAAAGAGTTTTCCAACTTTTATTGACTCAGTGATGAAAAGGAAAATATGTTTATAAGAATTTGTCTGCGTGGTAACTCAAAATTAATTGATCTGTGAAACTTCAAATTTCACATTAAATGCCAAGTCCAATTATAAATTTCAAACATTATTTTTCAAAGCCTACCTTTGTTCTAGCTACAAATACCACAGAATCATTCTGATGGGCATTAACTGAACATCGGATTATTAACTATCCTTCTAAAGTTGTATTAGAAGTTACTACCAAGAATATTTTATTTCTGGAGACATAAATACAGGTTACACAATACCTTGTAAGTTGACTTGAACGAAAGGATCTTAAAAATAAATAGGAACAACAAAAATAAAACATGACTAACTCTTCTGCCACCATCAAAACAAATGTTTCCAAGGACCTGAAGCCAAGAAAATAGAAATCCATAAACACAAAGGCCGAGATAATCAGTGAATCTACCAGGGCTCCATAAATGCCAAAACAAAACACTAAAAACCAAACCAAACAAAAAAATCCCACCTGCTTTGAAGGAATGGATGCTGAACAACGTTGACCCTTTCTGTCCCTCAACCTGCTCCAGAAATCTCAGCCTCTGGCTAATTTTTAAATTACCAAATCTCCAAAAACTATGGGAAATATATACCTTAAAATGCAGTCAGATCCAATTGGATGGATCATATCCACATTAGCTGAAGTAGTAATTATTGAGGGAAGGGTAATCTACTTCATTCATGTTAATAACCAATTCTTTTTCAGATTTGCCACAGAGCCAACTCCACTTAATTATTAAAGCACAATAATATTGGATTGAACTATTTTTCAATCTAAGAATTTTTATTATAGAGAAAAGGCTTGGACAATTTAAGCAATTATGTGCTTCATTTCTCCTTTTCTGTAACTCCATTCTTGCTTATTTATAAGGTATTGAATTTAACTTGCTTCATTCGTAATGTTTTACATCCTGTCGTCTTCTTCTAAAAAATTTAAACTAGCTTTTAAAAGGCTGCAGGGTAAGTGTCTGTGGTTAGTTCCTATGAGTAACAAATCATAGTCCCCAGATCTCAGGGTGCTGCCCCTAGAGAACAAGAAGGCAAATTTTGGCTGCCCTGAAAACCCCTGTGTACAGCTAATGCACCTTCTAGATTTTACCATACCTCTCCCCAAACACTCGCAAGGGTGCCAGCCCTACACAACCTCTCCTTATATCCAGGCACACACCATTTCTTTTCATTTGGAAGCAATATCGCTAAAGGGCAAGGTCACTTGAAAGGGAAATGAACTTGGAGTCAGAATCCAAGTGAGTTTCAGCTCTTTAGGGCACCAGCTAAAGGTAATTTAGCCCCACGGGTAGGTGTGTGCCTGCTAAAACCAGAATGCAGAGATGCGAATCCTGGTTTTTCCACTTTCTAGCCATGTGACTCTAGGCGAGTCATTTGAATCTTGTGCCTCAGTTTTCTTGTTGTAAAATAACAGTGATAGCCCTCACAGCCTCCGAGAGTAGTTGTGAGTATGAGATGTCTTCATAGGGCCTGAAACAGAGCCGCAGGTATCCTGAGCACTCAGTAAATGCCAGCAGTTATTAATACAGCTGCACGACCCTGGGGAACTCACCTAGCCTCTGTGAAACTTTATGTCATCTTCTGTACAAAAGAGGGATCACAACCTCGCACAGTCTTTATGAAGACCAAAGAAACTCATAGTATATGGCAGTCATTTTTATCTTTTTAAAAAAAAGTTTAAATGCTTATTTATTTTTGAGAGAGAGACACACACACAGAGTGTGAGTGGGGGAGGGTCAGAGAGAGTGGAAGACATAGAATCAGAAACAGGCTCCAGGCTCTGAGCTGTCAGCACAGAGCCTGACGCGGGGCTTGAACCCACGAACCATGAGATCATGGCCTAAGCTGAAGTTGGCCGCTTAATCGACTGAGCCACCCAGGTGCCCCCTTGGCAGTCATTTTTAAAACAAGTACTGGATGACTCTTTCAACTAAGTAGAATTAGTTCCATGCTTCTGTAATACTTAACTTTATCTCTCTCTCTCTCTCTCTCCCTGTCTTTGTCTCTCTCTCTCTCTTGAAGTAGCACTTGGCACACTGCATCAGAAGAATTTGCTTACCTGTCCATCTCCCCCCTCTGATTCACCTCTGTACCCTCAACACATTGCACATACCTAGCACATGAAGGGTACTCGGTAAATATTTGTTGAAATGAGTATCATCCAGATGACTGGACAGGAATTCTCAAGACCTTTGCTAGAAATTATGTATTTTTACCACTTTTTGCCAAGTGTCCTCTGCAGACCACCCAGATATTGATTTGTTTTTCCTCGGGCACAATATATTGAGATTTTGTCATTTCAAATGCAGCCAATATAGTGTGGTTGCATTCACTCATTCTTTTTGCTTAATAAATAATTATTGAGCACCTGTTTTATGCCCGGTCCTATGCTGGGCTCCATATGGTGCACCACGAATGGCAAATACCCACACTAACTTAGTGCCTGCATACTACATTGAAAGAAACTATTTACTATAGAATCATTTACTACTGGAGGTAATAAGCTCCTTGCTTTGATTACTTCATTAGAGTGATAGAATCTCAGGGTGGGAGAGAAGGGTTTTCTCAAAGCAGAGTCCTTTGTAGAATAAAAATTAAGGTCAGGGATGTGACTGCTTAAGTTCATATTCTTGCTCTGCCTTGTACAAGGTGTAAGGCCTTGGGCAAATTACTTAACCCCTCAGAGCCTTATTGTTTCTCATCTGTGAGATGGAACTAGTATGACTGATGTGAGTATTAAACATAATAATCCAAACTAATCACTTATTATGGTACCTGCCATATGGTAGGCACTCAATACGTGTTTGCTATTGTGATGAACCTGATCCCTCACCCCAGCGTTTGAACTTCTATCACAAATATATCCAGCAAATGGGGTAAAAATGCCCAGATTCTGCTTGAATAGCCCCAGGGTTAGGGAACTTACTACCTCCAATAGTTATTTACTCGATGGGTGGGCAAGTCTAATTGTTGATAAATTCTAGTGGGTTGAAATGTACATGCTTACATCTTCCACTCACGTGTCCTCCCTCTGTCATTTGGGATTACTTGGAAAAAATCTAATCTCTCCTCAGCAGGATAGCCCCGCTAACTTTGCAAGGTAGCTACATATGCTAGCTGACATCCCCATCTTCACACACTCACACACAATATTACATTTCTTTAACCATTTTTTATATGATACTGTTTACCAGATCCCTTATCCTTTCACTCTTCTTGCATAATCTTGTGTTTATCAATGTCTTTCTTACAGGCTGAAGATCAGGAGTCACAACACGAAACAAATGTAGCCTGGTCACAAGTGAGTACTAGAGAACTACTTCCCGACTTGAACACTGTATTTCTATTAATATAACAAAAGATTGATTTTTTTGAAGTCACATCACACTATGTTGACTCATCATCTACTAACAATCTACAGGAGACTCTAAATCTTCCTACGTGTGCAATTGTAAGGCTTCTCGCCCCCAATCTGTACTTGTACAATTGAATTTTGGGATCTTTGAGTACTTTATCTTTGTCCCTATGAAACTTCATATTGTCAGATGTGATTCATGATTACATTTTGTCAGGATTTAGCTGGGGGGTGGAGGGAGATCCTGATTGTATCATCTGGTTTATTTGTTATCCTTTCTAGTTGGTATGTCATGTATGAATGTGTTGATCACACTATCCGCGTTATCGTCTTGGTCATCGATAAAAGTGTTAAGGGTGACAGGGCTACAAACCGGACCTGCATTAGATGCCAAGAGATCTAGGTGTGCATCAGCCTTTTAAGAATTTTTTTTTAAAAAGCATCTTTCATTCAATCAACAAATATTTATTGAGTGCCTACCTTGTATCAGTTACTGTTCCATGTGTTGAGTATAGAATGGTGAATAAAACAAAATCCCTGTGCTCGTGAAGCTTACATTCTAGTAAAGGAGACAGATAATAAATAAGAAGATAAATTATTAATAGTAAGGGTTTTAAATGAACAACGAACATGGGTGCCGGGCTAAGGAAGGTTGACAGTGGGGTGGGATGGGGGGTAGTCCATAGATAGTATGGCTAAAGCAGAGTTGTTTCTGAAGTTTGATTCCATTGCTCATTCCCTACATTCCTAGCATGTATCTGGACCAAAAGATATCCTGGAATGGCAGCAAGTTGATTTTTCAAAACCCACTTTTCTCTCTGTGGAGTCACATTAAGAAAAAATTGATAGAACAATGGTGAAGAACGTAGCTAGTCATGAAACAAAAAAGAAAAATTTAAAAGACGTAATTCCTCAAGAGACTTCACAGCATCTCTTCATACGCATAGGATATTCAAACACTGTGAGGCCAGAGAACCTAAACCAAAGCCAGTCATACCTCCTGATGAAGACTCCAGATAGGAGAACTGAAAAATAAAAAAAAAACAGAAAAGCTAACACTTACCTTACTCCAATCCCCATCTTCTCAAATACGGAGTGGGTTATGAATCCAATAATTTATGAAAATCCTGGATGATGGAATGCTTGGGCAGTCCCAAAATTTGACTCAAAGAATCTGGATATTGAACTCTGGAAAAGAATTCCACAAGGACCAGATGTGAAATCTACCTCTATTAACTGCTCTCTGCTCATGATTCTAATGTTGGTAAGTTCTTCTCAATAGTTTTAGATAATCTCCAATTCCCTTTGATGGTAGAGGGACTTGATAAATCTTTCCTTAGTAAAATCTGATTTGTATCCTCTGATTTGAAATTTATATTTTCACAATGATACTTTTAACATTTATATTCCTTCATTCATTGAACATCTGTTTTTACTAACTACTGGGTTGGAGCTAGTCCCTGCTTATAGGGGCTTTATAGGAGAGCTTAGTAGAAGGCAAGCTAGAAATAGGAAAGGAAGCTCTGATAAAGAGGTGTACCAAGAGCTCTAGGAGGGTCACCTAATCCAGACTTTGGGCGAATTGAAAGTTAGTGATATCTAGGGCTGCCTCGGTGGCTCAGTCGGTTGAGCGACCGACTCTTGATTTTGGCACATGTCGTGATCTTACAGTTTGTAAGACTAAGCCCCGCGTCAGGCTCTGTGCTGACAGCTGGGAGCCTGCTTGGGAATCATCTCTCTCCCTCTCTCTTTGCCCCTCTGAAGCTTTCATGTGTGCTTGTTCTCTCTCTCTCTTTCTCAAAATAAATAAATAAACTCAGAAATAAAGTAAGTGACTTCTGCATGGGGACTTACAAGGTATGGAGGAGCTAGTTAAAAAAAAAGGGGGGCACCTGGGTGGCTCAATCAGTTAAGTGTCTGACTTTGGCTGAGGTCATGATCTCATGGCTCGTGAGTTCCAGCCCTGCATTGGGCTCTGTGCCGACAGCTCAGAGCCTGGATCCTGCCTTGGATTCTGTGTCTCCCTCTCTCTCTCTCTCCCTCCCCTACTTGTGCTCTGACTCAATCTCTCTCTCTCTTTCTCTCTCTCTCAAAAATAAACAAACATTTAAAAAATTAAAAAAAAGGAAGAGGGGCAAGACTGTTTGAGGTGGAGGGTGTGGCACATGTGCATTTTGGAGGTGACAGAAATGACCATGCGTGCTGAGCATCCGAGCCCTGAGAATTAGTTCAGCATTAGCTGAGACAGAGGAGTCTGAGAGGACACTGGAAAGGTAAGCAGGACCCAGTCATTCAGAATCATACAAGCTATATAATAGAGGAGGCGGACTCTACTAAACTGTGTGATTGCTTGAACAATGGAGTTTTGAAAGGGGAAAGTCAAGACTGCCGCTCAGGTGTTTGGCTTGAACGACTGGATGGACAGTGATGTCAGCCACTAGGACAGCAAAATGGAAACACAAGCTAGAGGAGCTGCAGAGGAGAAGGGGTGTGTCATGTTTGATTTGTGACATCCGGAGAACTCTGGCAGGGTAGCAGCAGGCAGTTTGGTCTAGAAGTCTGAAGATACAGGGGTAGGAATCACCAGTACCTGACAGGCAACAACAGGATCCACATGGATGAAAGAGTTACCCTGAGTGAGCATCAGGGGAAGAGAAAAATCCAAGAGTGCACCCACTGTGTCTCCCTCTCTCTCTGCCCCTTCCCTGCTTGCCCATGCTCTCTCTCACTTGTTTGCTTGCTCTCAAAAATAAATAAACATTAAAAAATTTGTTTAAGTTTGCCTTAAAAATGGAACACATAATCCCTAGATTTTCTTCCCAAACATGAGGAAATAGGGCCGCCACAAAGGCTTCCTCCCCACCTTTACCCACCTGTAACTCGGCTGACAATATGGCGGCCCTTGGTAGGCATGGCTGGTATGTGGGACTGTGGTCCTGCAGCCAGTGCTGGACGTGGCTAAACCTGTAGAGTAAACCAAGTCTGCCTTCTGTGCTCTGCACCCAGCTCTTCCTCTGCACCCCAACCCTTCACTAGGCCTCAAAGGCCCACATGGTCTTCCTGGCCCCCAGGCCCACTGTGGTGCATGATGTAGCCTGACCTCTCTGAGCAGCCCACCCCAGGTTAAAATCTGGTCAGATACAGTTGTCATTTCGTCGTTGTCATTCACCTGCTGCCACAGCTCATGGATTGGGACCAGTCAGAGGGAGCAGAGAGATATTTGGTTACCTTGGAATCTGGAGCAGGCAGCTGGCCCCACAGCTGGCCAGACCGCTATCCAAGCAGGGGGCCTCTCTGAGAGCAAAATCCAGAAGCCAAAATAAATGGGTCAGGTGGAAAGCAGATGACCACCACTATAAACAAGGCTGAAGGTCGGTCCTAGGGAATGAAGGTGAGCCAGTGCATAATGGATGAACGCTGTAAGGGGTTTGGACATGAGGGGACGGGCAGGGGGCTGTCCAAGATCAAGGACCAAGAATTAGAAATCTGCTGAAGCTGTTTTGCCCACACAGAGGCCAGGCACAGTTATGCTGGACAGGCGAGTCTATCCCACCAGCTCCGTTACCCCGAATCTTCCCAGTGTGTCCTTTCAGTTCTTCGTGACTTGAACTGAAGTTCCCAACATTCACAATTCCCCAAATTTTCTTTCCACAACCCCTCTCCTTCCCTTGTAACCCTATATTGCAAGAGGAAGAAAGGAAAGCTCTGGCGTGGGCGGTGCTAATGGGGAGCATAGAGGCATTGGCAGTAAAGGCCTGAAAAGGTTGTAGTTAATAGAGCTTCCTGAGCCTAAGAACCAGGAGTTGAAGCAAAGGCCTGACAAGGTTCATTTAGGCGCCAAATCAGTAACAAAACTAGCTGCACGGCTTGGTTAGTGGAAGCATTGTTTCTAAATTGCAACCATCCCAGGATGTCCATATTCTGTAAAATGTGCGAGGTGACTGAATGGAAAGCCTTCACTATCTTCGGTTTGTGATTACAGCCCAAAGAGGTGATGGAGAACGGAGATGAGCATCACAGATAAAGACAATATTTTTGTTTTGTGCGCCAACTGGCTATGCTGAGGCTTCAGCTAAAGATTTTTTTCATTTCACTTGAGTCAAAAATCATTTACTCACTGGATATTGCTTAAAGCCGAGTTTTCATCTAATTCTCATTTAATGAGATTGAAAGGGAAAAACTAAATAATAATACCTCATTTGTGTAGAGTGCATGTCGTTCAGAGAAGACATCATAACCCATTTTATACTATCTAATTTACAGTAACAACACTTTTATAATGTAAATATGAGTAAGGGCTATTATCATTTTACAAAGTACGCATGAGAGAAACCAAGGCATGTTTGGTTAAAATGACAGGTTCAATGTACCTTCCATTTCAGAGGTGCAACAGCTGTTTTGTTTTCCTTCCTTCCTTCCCTTCCTTCCTTCCTTCCTTCCTTTCTTTTTCTTTCTTTCTTTCTTTCTTTCTTTTTCTTTCTTTCTTTCTTCTTCTTTCTTTTTACAGTGAAGCCATACTTCAGATAAACATGTTTATTAAGGTGTACCTTGCCTTTACATTTTAAGATGAAAAATACCTTGCTTAAAAAAATAACGAACACCAAAATGTCCACGTGTCCTACAGATCAAATCTCTCTCTCAAATCTAGATCGAAATCAATCAGTTCTTTACCACCCAACTCTGACTTCAATCAGCACGGTTCTCACCAACTTGTGTTACACAGATTAGTAGTCGATTGTACTAGCTCTTCCTTAGATGCATTATGTTGTAATGATCTTGTCATCCCAGATGGATTTGGCACAAATTCTGCATATTTGTCAAGTCACTGACACTTTTGTCCTTGTATTAGCATCTTTTTGGGGGATCACATTTTTTTGATCTTCTTATGCATTCATTCACTCATTCATTCATTAATGCTCTCAAGCCTTCATACATCTATTCAAAACAGTGATCACGTGCCCCAAAGGTACAAGCACTATTCTAGATGCGCAGAATAAAAATAGGAAGAAGACAAAATCGCTGACTTCAGGAAACCCACAGCCCAGTGAGGGAGCCAGAGGAGTAAACAGCTGTAGTTCGGTGTGGTAGGTGTGGCGATGGAATGATAGATGAAAATGGTCTGGGGAGCCCAGAGAGGGAATTGGTCTGTGTCTGGAAGGATGAGGAAGGCTTTGGAGAGAAGGTGCTCCTGGATCTCAGCATGTCAGGAAGAATGGATTGGGGAATTCCGGGTAGAAGACACAGAATGGGCAAAAGTACAGACACACAAATAAGAGCACCCTATGCATTTGGCAAACTACAGGAAACATGGCAGGACAGGAAGTTCTTCAAATATTCTGTGGCAAGTTCTGTGTCATAAGTCAATCCCTGGACTTCACCATAGACAATTCTGCAAAAGGAAAATATATGGTCCCTAGGTTATTTGTTCTTAGTCAAGAAACACATTCTACGTGGGATCTATACCAAAGTGCCTTTTAAGACATTGACTGAGTAGCATCACAAAATCAAACCTCGGGTCTGGTCTACCCAACGTCTGTATTCTCCACACTTCATTATGATTATACTCTAGGGGGGTGGCAAGTAAGAACAGCCTACTTCTTCCTTAAATATAGGTGATCACTTAGCCCATCTCCATTGTTATTTCAGTATAAACATTTTATATAGAAATATTTCCGAATACAGCATTTTCTAGTGTGTTGTGTTGGAGGGGTCAGGTTTTTCCTGTTCACCTCTTCCCATGGTACTGCCCAGCTTCCAAAGGAGTGAGAACCAACTTTAAAGGCTTCTTATAGCAACCCCACACATGAGCAAGAGGCATTTGGAAAGAGTCTCTGAATATGCTTCCCCCAAGTGCCTGCAAGGACACCTCCTCCCTGAAGCCTCTGAGAAGTCCTGCACGAAGGTCTTTATGAACTGGGTCAGCAGCAGATACAATGTGATCTCTACAGAACTCACGCAGAACCTTCCCTAGAATAACCCTACTGCTTGGTTAATCCTACTTTAAATCCCCTTGTCACTTAAGAAAAGCTTTGCTTCATGAAACTACATCCTTGTTTCTATTTGGAAACTTTTCAGAGACTCTAAGAGTTCAAAATAACTCATCTATTTTGGTTCCTGACCAATTATGGAATCCTCTCTAAGACATCATTTCTTCATTCATCCGATACTTTACCCATTCAACAAACATCTACTTCCTCCCTTCTATCTCTTGAAGCCAATTTAGTCAGCCTTTTGTTCCCCATTACTCCACTGAAAACACACATATGAAGGGCACAATGACCTCCATGTTTCCAATCTAAGGGTCAATTGTCTGTCCTCACCTTACTGTCCTCTCAACAGCTTCTTGGCACTGATGATCACTCCTTTCTTGTTGAAACATTTTCTTTATTTGGCTTCACACCACACTGACTTTCCTCCTACCTCATTATATATTCCTTCTCATTCATTCTCTTTTGCTGGGTCCTTCCTCATTTCTGAATGCTGGAGCCCCCTTGGGCTTGGTTCTTTACAATTACCCATCCAGTCCATTGCTTTATTTTAATTAAGATTTTATTTTTAAGGAATTTCCATACCCAACATGAGGCTTGAACTCACAATCCCGAGATCAGGAGTCTTATGCTTCACTGAGTGAGTCAGCCAGGCACCTCCAGTCTGTGTCTTGGGGTGCCTGGGTGGCTCAATCAGTTGAATGCCTGGCTCTTGGTTTCAGCTCAGGTTATCTCCTCACGGTTTGTGGGATCAAGCCCTATGTCAGCCTCTGTGCTGCATGGGATTCTCTCTCTCCCTCTCTCTGTTGCTCTCTCAAAATAAATAAATTTTAAGGACTTAAAAAAAAATATCATGGGATGCCTGGGTGGCTCAGTCGGTTAAGCCTCCGACTTTGGCTGAGGTCATGATCTC
Organism: Suricata suricatta; assembly: GCF_006229205.1. NCBI lineage: Eukaryota > Metazoa > Chordata > Mammalia > Carnivora > Herpestidae > Suricata > Suricata suricatta. The sequence continues at coordinate 21,041,691 of NC_043701.1, forward strand.
ACATTTGTGGGTTCGAGCCCCATGTCGGGCTCTGTGCTGCTAAGCTTGGAGCCTGGAGCCTACTTCTGATTCTGTGTGTGTCTCTCTCTGCCCCTCCCCATCTCATGCTCTGTCTCTCTCTGTATCAAAAATAAATAAAACATTAAAAAAATAAAAAAAAATCATATTCTTGTGCTGATGTCTGACTTGCAAGTTAAAAAGTGTTTTTTGTTTGTTTTTTTAGTTTTGTTTTTTTTTCTAGAGATGTTGAAGTTTGGGTTGAGCACTGAAGGAGGAGAAGAGTTGGTCCAGGGGAGAGGAGAGGCATTTTCCCTTTGGAAATGGGATGGAAAGGGGTACAAAGTTGTGAAAAGGCAAACTGTGTTCAGAGAAATGAGGGAGGTCTGGTGTGAGCTGAAACTGACTATGATAAGGTGGGTTGTAGCTGTAAGAAGAGCCTTGACTTACAGGTAAGGAATTTGGACTTTATACTGAAGACAGTAAGTACTTGTCAGAGGTTCTTAAATAGGGGAGAGATGTGATCATTCATATTAAAAAATAAATAAGACTTTAGCTGGTAAGACGAAGGCCACACTAGAATAAGGGGAGCCTGGAGCCTGGAAAGCCAATTAGAAGGTCCCTGTAATAGTCTAAGAAAGGGATTAAGGTCTGAATCACCATAGCAGCAGTGGAAGGAAAAGTAGTGACAAATCCAAGGGAGATTTAGAAGTGGCATTGAGGACATGGTTATTGGTTAGATAGGAGTTTGGGGAGCAGGGGAGAGAGGCCAAGGTTGAAGTGTAATGACATTCACTAAGCTAAGGGGGGAAATGGAGCCAGCGTGGTGGGGATGATGAGTGGCATGTTACATTTGCAGTGACTGTGGGATACCAGTGGCGAAAGGGAAAGGTCTGCAGATCAGGAGAGAGGTTTAGACTGAGGGTGCAGGTTCAGAAGCCAGTGCCCAATGGTAGCGAACTCCTCAGAATGGAGGGGATACGCTGGGGAGGGCAAATGGGGCAAAGAATGCTGAAGGAAAGGGTGCAGACAGGCGTCAGGGGAGGAGGGAGCTGGGGAGGAGCAGAAAGGGGGCATGAGAATGGGATGGAGGAGGTCCACAAGTAAAGGGAGGTGAGCCCTTCCAAAAGGAAATAACCAACAGTTCTCCCTGGGGTAGGATGACTGATACTGTTACGTTTGGTGATTAGATCTTATGAGCACATATTCTAGAAAGTCAGAAGTCAGGCTGGAATGGATAGAGTGGACTCCTCTTTGAAGTTGGCTGGGAGGGAGGCAGGTAATGAATGGCTGGGGAAAAGGTGGAGTTGGGCAAGGGGTAGGGATTTCTTTTTACAGGATGGGAGTCTTTCTTACAAAACGTTGCCAGCTGGCTTCCACCCACATATTACTACCCCACAAGGCAAACTTGTTGAATGTTTGAGCAACTGAATGTTCCATGCAGCTCAATACGTATATGTTTTGCTAGGTCTGAAGCACTCCACTTGGCATTTTAGTGCTTACACACATATGCAAGATATGGCCACATTTTGATTTTTCATTAACTGCCCAAATCTGCCCCTTCCAATCACAGCTCCCTGTCCTCTGGAACCACACACAATATAAGAAGTATCTCTTCCATACAGCTGCCCTTCCTCTCATGGAGGGTGGTTTTCAGCTGCTTCCTGGGTTTTCTCATTGAAGTTTTGTGAAATAATCCAGTCTTTACATACATGTACTTGCGTGGATATATGTGTGTATTTTGTTACTAGCTAACAGCTCTCCTCTAGACATCCTTTGCTGTCTGTCCTTTGTAAAATGTGGCACCCAGGGTGACTCTCAATTTCTCGCATCTGGTATCAGCAGTGTACAAACCACCTGGAACATTCTTGCGCTTTCCCACGACATGGGTTTTCTGTTAATGCCATCTGAGACTGTATCAGTATTCTGATAGTACTCACTCATGGTACTTCACAATCAACCCAAATCCCGAGATTTTTTGCACCTGAAATGTTAATAAAATAGGTCTCATAATTCTTATATTTATACAGTTGACTTTTTAAAGTCAGTTGAAGAAGTTTATTTGTTTCCCACTAAATACTATATATTTACATTTCATTTGTTTTAATATATGTATATATTTTAATGTATCTTTATTTTTGAGAGAGAGACAGATAGCATGAGTGGGGGGCTAGGAGGCAGAGAGAGAGGGAGACACAGAATCCAAAGCAGGCTCCAGGCTCTGAGCTGTCGTCACAGAGCCCAGCGTGGGACTTGAACTCATAAACTGTGAGATCATGATCTGAATCGAAGTTGGACATTTAACTGACTGTGCCACTCAGGCGCCCCTTACACTGTGTTTTTATTAGCCAGCAGTAAAAAGAGCAAGGGCTTAGGAGTCAGGCTGATGTAAATTTGAATTCTGGTTTTGTTATGTAGCTCAGTGACCTTGGTCATATCATGATCTCTCTGTCTCAACTTCTCAGTGAAAATAGGGATAATCCTAACCACATTGCAAAGTGGTTCTGAGGCTTACAAGAGGTAGTACAGTACCTAATATATCCTAAGGGCTCCATAAATGTTGGTTTTCTCACCTTCTTTCTCTTTCATTTTCTCAGCTTTGTGTTCTCAGCAGAACTATGCCTTTTAAGTTGTAACTCAAGACTAAGAAATCTTCCTTTTAAGTAGGCTTCATGGCAAGCCCAGAGTCCAATGTGGGGTTGGGCTCATGACCCTGAGATCAAGATATGAGCTGAGATCAAAAGTCAGATGTTCAACTGACTGAGCCACCCAGGTATCCCATAGTTACTTTATTTTTTAATTAAATCTTCCTTTTAAAAGAAAAAAAATAGAGCAGAACAGGGAGGAGCCACAGACCAAAAGAAAACTTTAGTATAATAGTGGAGCATGAAGGCTCTGAGACCAGGCTTTCTGTGACCGAATCCCACCTCCACTACGTACTTGTGGTCTAATCAGAAGCATGTTCATTAACCATCTTGAGCTTTGTTTTCCTCATCTGTAAAATGGGAATAATGACAGTACTTGTGTTTCTGGGTGTTGGGAAAGATTAACTGAGATGGTAGATGGAAAGTACTTTTGCATAGAACTTGCACATGTTGAGTGGTGGTTATCATTATCATGTAGAAACCTGCAGGTAAATAATGTATTAAATATTTTAAAGTCTTAAATGAAATGACTATGTTTAATGGTTTGCAGATGTTAGTTTTTTATACACAATACCAAATTGCTGTCTAGAATGGTTGAACCAATTTTCATGCCCAATATTGTATGATGGTGCTTATTTTCCTGTATCTTTAGCCATGGAAGATATCATTTTAAAGTTCCTGACAATTTACTAGGCATAAAGACATCTGGTTTTACCTTGATCTGTGTCTCTCTAATTACTAGTAAGACTGGACTGCTTTCATTTTATTTTTTTTAAGTTTACTTATTTTGAGAGAAAGAGAGAGTGTGTGTGTGTGCGTGTGAGTGGGGGGGAGGGGCAGAGAGAGAGAGAGGGAGACAGAGAATCTCAAGCAGGCTCCTAGCTGTCAGTGCAGAGCCTGACGTGTGGCTTGATCTCAGGAACTTCAAGATCATGACCTGAGCTGAAACCAAGAGTCAGATGCTTAACCCACTGTGCCACCCAGGTGTCCCTGCACTGCTTTCATTTTAATTGACCAACTGAATTTCTTTTTGCTTTTTCATGTTCTTTACCCATTTTTTGAGATGTATTCTTCTTATAAGTTTGCAACAGCTCTTGATATATTAAGGATTATTACTATTATTATTATTACTCTGTCATACATATATTTATATATATTTGTCATATATAATTACAAAGTCCTAGAATCTTTCATTTATCTCTAAATTTTGTTTGTGGTATTATCTACATAAATTTAAATGTTTTAAGTAGTCAAATCTATAAGTATTTTTCTTTTTATATACCATAAGCCTTTACTTCTTTGCTCATGAAGGTCTTTACTATGTTAAGGTCAAGAAATGCTTATACCACATCTTTTCAACACTATAACTTCTTTTACATGGCCATTTTTCACACTTTTTAACCCATCCAAAATTCATTCAATTCCTTCTTAGTCATGTTTATTCATTCTTTTGAATTAAAAAAAATATGCTTTGGTTTCAAGAAGCAGAAAATTTACCTCAAATTGGCCTAAACAAAAACAATTATTTATTGGCTCTCATAAAAGAAAAATTCATAGGCTTCAGGGTCATGTTTCCCAGGGGGTTCACACAATGTGGAAAGTACTGAAGACTCCTTTTTCATTTATTTGCTTTAATCCCTGGTGATAGCTCCATTCTCAATAGACCCTCCCCTGGAGGTTCCAAGATGGCGGACAAAAACTCCCAGAATTTTTGCATTCAGCTGCTGCATTCAACTGCATTCAACTCCTGAAGCAAATTATCTTTGTTCTGGCATTTCCAGCAAAAGTCCTGACATTCTCTTTGATTGGACTGCCTTAGGTCACACAGCCATACCTGAAGGAGTCACTGTGGCAAGAAAATGGAATTCATTGATTGGCTTAGTCTGCAACACATGCCCTACCTCCCAGAGATAAAGGTAGAGTCAGCTTTTCCAGGACTACATGGATGTCCCACAGGAAGAAGGAAGCAGCAGATGGGAAAAGGGAACGCATTTAGAGAAGAAAAGTAAGGTAAGGACTATATTTTTGAATATCAAGATTATTGTTTTGAATAGAAAATGAGAAATTCATAGGGGTACCTGCGTGCCTTAGTTGGTTAAGGCTCCGACTCTTGGTTTTGGCTCCAGTCATGATCTCATGGTTTGTGGGGTGGAGCTCTGCCTTGGGCTCCATGATGACAGTGCAGAGCCTGCTTGGGATTCTCTCTCTATCTCTCTCCCTCCCTCTCTCTCTCTTTCTTTTCCTCTTTCTCTGTCTTCCCATGCTTGTACTGTCTCTCAAGATAAATAAATTAATAAAAAATTTAAAAAAGAAAATGAAAATTCTCTGCCATTTAAAAAATCATTTGTTTTATGACTATTAACATGGTAGATACTAAGAATTAAAAATCATGAAAAGACATGGTCCTTCCTCAGGTGCTAAACTCTACATTCAACTGCATTGGGACCATCTGGGTGCATCACATTTTCTAAAGGTCTAACCATATATGGTTGGAACAATTTTCTTCATGGCCAAATGACCTATAGGTTCTATGAAATTCTTCTTTAATATGGGTTCCATAGACCCAGTAGAAATAGACCACACCCTCCACTCTCCTCCAGATTTATTCTGGTAAAATCATTGTTTTCTGGTCACTTTGTTCTCTGGTTATTCATTTGGACTATTGGACTATTTCTTGCTTTTTTTTTTTTTTAATTCAGGGTTTTACTTATCAGTTTGCAATGTCTTTTCCTAGTTTGAGAGCTCTGCTCTGTATCTTGATCTAAATATTTTCTGTGTTGGACCCTGGAGCACTGAGGCTTTAAGTTGATCACAGCAGTGATCCAGAACATAAGACATGGCAATGCCCACGTACTATGAGCCAGGCACAGTTCAAATGCCCTGCCCAGGGCAAGCCATCATCCATCTGACCCCATGAATGGGATTTGTGCTCTTGTAAGAAAAGACACAAAAGAGATTATCTCTCTCTTTCTATGTGTGTATGGATACACAAGAAGATGGGTAGCTGCAATGTGGGGAATGGCCTCTCACCAGACACCAAAGCTTCTGGTGTCCTGATCTTGGCCTTCATAGCCTGCAGAACTGTGAAATAAATGTTTTTTGCTTAAGTCGCCCAGTCTGTGGTATTTATTATGGCAGCTCGAGCTAAGGCCTCATCCCTTCCCCCTCTGTGACGTGCCTATAAAGTGACTTAGTTTCTGTGGGCCAGCACTATCTCTTTTTACTCCTTCTTCTTAGATGTTTTGACCGCAGTTTTCCTCTCTTGTCTCAGTCCCTCTCAAATATTTTCAACTCTTCTATTCTTCGTTAGTGCTTATCAGCCCTCCTGTGCTTCCCTCCATGGGACAAAACACTTTTGAATGCGGCCTCTAAACTGCTTTCTGATCTCTCCTACCTTTGGTGGCTACTGGCAGCACTGCCCCTGCCAGGAGGCAAAGTGGACCCTTCATCCGCTGAGTGTGATTGATACCAAAAAAGCTAAGTGAATAAACCGCCATTTAAGAAATTCTATTCTCGGGCACCTGGGTGGCTCGGTCAGTTAAGTGTTGACTCTTGATATCGACTCAGGTCATGATCATCCAGTTCTGAGATCAAGCCCCAGGTCAGTCTCCATGCTGAGTGCTGAGTGCAGAGACTGCTTGGGATTCTCTCGCCCTCCCTCGTTGTGCCTCTACCCTGTCTGCATGCATGCTCTCGTTCTTTCTCTTTCTCAAAGAAACATTTAAAAAAAGAAATTCTAAGACCAATTTATTGTATGATGCACCACCACTGAATTACTGTTTTTAGAACCCTCCCCCAAACAATACCATTTTAAACATATATACTGGTAATACATTCTGCTTTTTGAAATATAAAATATGTGAGGGGAAAAAAGTTTGTACTTTATAATCTAGGAAATGCTATAGTTGGACGATTGTGTTTTTCAAATATTCGTACTAGATGATCTGCCCCATTCAACAGCACTATCCTGTCTTCATTATTATTTTTATTATAAACATAAGCAAAAACCAAACAAAAATTCACTAATTGTCTTCAGTACTTTTTCCAGATCCTAGTTGTCTCCGGACATCAGCTCTCTTGCATTATCTTCACAGATCTGAGCCCTTTCTTTGAACAAGGCCCTGCTTCTGCTTTCTGTACATGTCCTTTAAATATATGATCTTATCAGAACATTTCTTGAGCAGCCACATTGATCTGATTTATCATTTATTAATTTTTTTTTTGTTTTTTAATGCTTTTTATTTAGTTTTGAGAGACAGAGAGAGAGACAGTGAGAGCATGGGAGGGTCAGAGAGAGAAGGAGACACAGAATCTGAAGCAGGCTCTAGGCTCTGAGCTAGCAGTCAGCACAGAGCCTGATGCAGGGCTCGAACCCATGAACCATGAGATCATGACCCGAGCTAAAGCTGGACACTTAACTGACTGAGCCACCCAGGCTCCCCTATCATTTATTTTTAAAATAAATTTTATTTACTTAGAGAGAGAGTATGCAAAGGAGGAGGGGCAGAGACAGAGGGAGAGAGGAGATACCAAACAGGCTCGATGCTGCCAGTGCTGAGCCTAATGTGGAGCTCAATCCTACCAACTGTGACATCATGAATGATCTGAGCTGAAATCAAGTTGGGCACTTAACAGACTCAGCCCATGTTAATTTTTTTTTATATGCTCCCTTTCCTTCATCAAAATCACCTGTTTCATAAAATTTTTAATTTCATTTAAAAAAATTTTTAATGTTTATTTATTTTTGATGGGGAGGGAGGGACAGAGAAAGAGGGAGACAGAATCTAAAGCAGGCTCCAGGCTCCAAGCTATAGCACAGAGCCCAACACGGGGCTCGAACTCATTAACTGTGAGATCATGACCTGAGCTGAAGTCAGACACTTAACCAACTGAACCACCCAGGTGCCCCCAAATTTAAATTTCAAGTCATTTTGCTCCTTCTTTCCTAGTTCCTGGCCAGTCAGACCCTTGTGCCCGTCTTTTCTCTTAACTTGCTCAAGCCTTCTTTGTGTCATGTTAGCCAAGTGCAGAATTGCCTTCGCTGGCTATTACAAGTTCAAGGATGCCGTGGTCACTTATTTTAAGTTGCATGTCACTTCTACTTCACCAATACATTCTTCTTAGGTGGTGAGAATTAAGCATAGAATAGTACCTCTTCAATAAGAAATTAGTTTAGATTTAAGTCATGCCAACTTTATTTGATGCTTTTTTCAGCAGATTGAGCTTGTCAGTGGATGTTGAAGTTCTTCATTACCCGTGTATTATGCCCCTCTGCCAATAAGTGTGTCATTTGTATTGGGAAAGCATTATTAATGTTGCCATAACAGGGTCACAAGGCTTGACAACACACGGCTAGTTGAGAGAGAGTATAAGCCAAGATGGGGTGGGGAGTACTCCCCAGGGCATGGGCTGTGAATCAAGAAGTTGACATGGATTAGGGCAGCTAGGCTCCTCAAGCCTGGTGTCTCTTACCAAGGTAAAGTTCAAGAAGCTATTAATACTAGGCAGTCCAGCATGAAGGGTAAGGCCAATGTGTACCATAGTTTAAGGAGAGATCACAAGCAGGGGTGTGGCAGCAGAATACAGTCCTCTAGGGAAGAGATACGTTAATGTCAGTGTTGTGGTAAAGGATTCAGGAAGGGGTCCCAAATCTCCAGGAAGACTGGGATGCAAGGCAAAATGACCAGAGACTGATGAAGGTGTGGAGGTCAAGGTGGAAGCTCTAAATTGGATCAGCATAGTAATGGAAGGCAGAATAGGAGTGAGCTACAGCTATGACTGAGGCTCACAGCCGACCAGACTGGAAGCGTGCACGATGCTGGGGCTGACAGGGATGACACGCTTTGTCCCCAGTCCGAATGGTGTTACAGTATCAGAGGTCAGGGGGCTAGACCTACAGGCGGAGCTCCTTAGACAATCCAGCAGCCAGTCACTAGGAAAGGCGAAGACAGCTGGCCAGCTGCTTTACAGTATGCTCCAGTGACAATGTCACTTCTGCTTTTATTTTCACCCAAATCTTTTCTACCAGGCATTAGCCCTCAGGCTTGTGGGTTTCTATTTGTGTTCAGAAGTTCTTAACTCACAAGGTTACTCTGCTTTGCCTTTGATTGTGTGCTTCTTTCGGGCAAATTATATAGCTTCATATTGGTGTAATCATTTACTGATTATTTACCATGTACCAGGTACCACACTAGCTGATTTACATACACTAGCTTACTTAATCCCCTAACATCCTTGAGAGGTAGTATTATTGTCTCCATTTAAAAAAAGAGGAAACTGAAGCTTATATGGTTTATGTAATCAGCCCAAGGTCACACATCTGGAACACAAAAGGGCTTGGATTTAAACTTGGTGTTGTCTAGTGACCTGTCTGTGTGTTGCTGAAGTGGCTACATTTATACTCTGATACATCCAAACAATTCTCATCAACACCTATCAGCCACTAGATTTTTCATCTACCTAAGTATCTACCCATCTACCTATCCATCTACCTTCTATCTTCTTTTATCTCAAATACCGTAACACTCCGTACTGCATGGTGTAAGAGGCAGGTCATTAGTAAGTACTTACTGAATGAATTAATGCAGTTTAAAAATATGATTAGAATTACTATGTCTTCTCTTGTTGGGGTATTTGTAGTCAAGTAGCAAGAATTCTTCAGTTTGCTTTACAAAAATACCACATTCCTACACATTCGTTCATTACAAGGAAGAGGAGGGGCAAAGTCTTAAATCAATACTAAGAAGATATATGTTATTCCCAAAGAAATCAGATGTGGGCAAATGTGTTTGTATGTTTCAAATAAATTTGAGACGTTAAAATAAAGAGGTATATATAAAACAGATTATCTTCTTTGGAAGTCTGAATGTGAAAATCTTTCTCATGGCATGATTTTCATATTTCTCTAAATCAAAGGTTGTCAAACTACTGTTCATAAGCCATATCCATGACACCCTTGTTTTCATATAGCCTGTGAGCTATGAATGGTTTTCATATTTTTAAGTGGCTGAGAAATATTAAAAAAAAATGATATTTTGTAACATGTGAAAATTATATGAAATTAAACCTTAGGGTCCATAAATAAACTTTAATTGGAATACAGCCATACTCATTCACTTACGCATTATCTATGACTGGTTTCACACTACAGTGGCAGAGTTGAGTAGTTGGGACAGAGACTGTATGGCCCACAAAACCTAAAATATTTCCCATCTGTTTTTTTGCAGAAAAAGCTTGCTAACCCCTGGTCTACCTAAATAATACAGGATGTTGTAACATTTTAAATATTGTTTAAACTACATCTATTATTTTAGTTTCTAATTCAAGAACACCGGACCCAAAGCTCATGACATCTCTTTTGCTATGTAGAAGGTTTCCATGTTCTCGGATAAAGTCAAAACCTTTTCTCCTTTGGTATTCTCTACAGCCTCTCCTGACAGCAGCAGAACCTTTGGGCAGGGCTGGTAACAGACTGAGAAGCTGGCAGTTTCTCTAACAGGTGATATATCTCTTCCTGCTAAAAGTCATCTTTATCTTTGATGGGAAACTGGGGCTGGGCATCCTTGTGAGTGGTTACAGTGTGTTACAGAACTGCAGTGGCACCGAAATGGGTTCTCCAGACTCCATCAACTGATTCAAGGTGGGATGATGGAGTCAGATAGACGAGGAAAAGCAAACTGCTCTTTTTGTCATCACCCAGGACCTAAATAAAGACAAAAATGACTCAGAATGACGAGACACAGGTGAATATTACTTATCAGAATGTTTTTAGGAGGCACTTAACGTCACAACAGCAGGGCACTCTGGGAGCTCAATCTCTGAGAGCTCAAGAGCAAAACCAAGGGAAAAGAACTTTCTTATTTTTTCAAAGATTGACTTTGGTTTGCAGTAATGTTTAAGGGAATATGTCTTATTTATTTATTTGTTGAGACCCAAAGATACATTCTATTATCTTTCTGTATCTCTGCCTGTTTTCTCTCTCTTCCTGTGACTTTGTCTATTTTTTCAATGTAACAATAAATGTATTGGTCATTTATTATATGTGCTGCACGGGACAAGGATTTATGAGAGAAACAAGTTATGGTGATCTTCCTGGACCTTTTGGCAGCATTTAATGAGTTGCCCGCCCCCCCCCCAACATATTATTCTCTTGGTTTCTTTGGTCTCATAGTCTCCTGGTTTTATTTTTCTGCATTCTGATTTTCAATCTCTATTGCCCTCTCTTTCTTTCTATCCAATCTTTAAATGACCAGAATTTAGACCTAGGTCTGCTTTTTTTTCCTTAATTCTATCTACCATCCGTAGGCAATCTTCTCCCAAATTTATAACTCCAATCCCAGCAGCTCTTCTAAGCTTTGGACCCATATCACAAGTCCGCAGTGGACATCTTTATTCACACAGAACTTTGATCTTCCTCTATACTTCTGTCACCACCCCAAGATTCTTGTGTTTCCTTTCTGTCTTGGAAGATGACACTTCTGTTCATGCACCAGATATTGGAAAGACATTACCTCTCTCTCCACAACCCACCATTTCTATTCAATCATCAAATTCTTTAAAATAACTCTTGACTCTGATCTTTTTTCTTCTTGTGCATGTTGCCACTACAGGCTGGGAAACCATCATTTGTCATATGAATCTGAAATAATATATTCCCAACTGGTCTCTCCACATCTGCTCTTGCCCTGCTCTATTTTATCTTCTCACAGATAATGTCTGTCAGGCAAAGAAAAAAAAATATATATGTATATGTATATATACACACATATATATATACATATATATGTGTGTATATATATGTATCAGTCTACCTAGAACTACCTCACAATTTTTAACAGCTGCCTACCACTCACTTGTATAATGTACCATGATTTATGTAACCATTTTTCTCTCTCATTTATTTATTTATTTATTTGAGAGAGGGAGAGAGAGAGAGAAAGAGAGCATGTGAGAAGGGGGGAAAGGGCAGAGGGAGAGAAAGAGAATCTTAAGCAGGCTCCAAGCTCAACATAGAACCCGATACGGGGCTCAGTCAATCCCAAGACCCTGAGATTCTGATATGAGCTGAAATCAAGAATCAGAAATTTGACCAACTGAGCCACCCAGGAGCCCCTACTTAACCACTTCTCTACTGATGGACATGGAAGCTATTTCCAGTCTTTAAGTGTGGTAATTAATGCTTCAGTAAAGATCCTACAAGAGTTATCTTTCAAGATATGTGTGAGTAACTCTACTGGACAAATATAGAAAAGTAGAATATCTAGGTCAAAGTCTTTGTACATATAAGAATTTGACAAATACTGCCAGGTGGCTCTCCATAGACGTGGTACCAACTTTTATTCCTACTGACAGTGTAAAAAAGTGCCTGTTTCCCATCCTGGCCAAGTATACTATTAAACGTTTGGATTTGTATCAACCTGATATGTAAAAATTCACCTCACTGCAGTTATAATTGGCATATCTCTTGTTAAGGGAGAACATTCCTTGATTTGTCATCCTTTTACCCAATTTTCCAACATCCAAAGGTATTTTCTTATTCAGTTATAGGGGTGCTTTGATTTCATCTTAAATAATCTGATTTCTACATTCTTTCAGGTATCCTAGTGTTTTATAAAAGCCACACTTGAATCAATTTTTTTCTAATAATAAGTAATTGCTGGAGTGTTAGGTCCATGATGAGGAGCACACATGAAGAGCTCACACATAGAGGTCAGGAATTGATTTGTACCTGAAAATAGCTAGACATGATAGTGTTACGTGTATACCCATTTTACTTCATTTAATTTTACTAACAGCACTGTCAAGCATGTGTTATTATAAACCACAAAGTGAAGCTCAGAGAATGTGAATGTCCAGGATCACACAGCTATAAGTTTCCACTTCTGGAATCTTCAAAGCTTAGTAACCCAGCATCACTGGTGGATCATTCCTCAACCACACAAAGCTCTGATACTGGAGGTCTTTAATTTCTAATAATTATTAGATCCTCTCTTTTTCTTTCTATAAACATCTAATGAACATTTCTAAGTGCCTATGATGTGCCAGGAATCTCCATGGGCATTACCTTTCAAAGGGGTTATCAGTGATAAGCAAAAACAAAGAAACAACTAAACAAAAACCCCAGTAGTAATAAAGTTTTGCTCCTATGAAGAAAATACATAAGATGGTTGGGAAGGTGGACAGGGAAGGATATTTTCTTTCATCAGAGTGGTCAGGAAGGGCCTCTTTGAGGAGGTGATATTAGACAGATTGGAATGGTCAAAAGAGTGTTCTAGGAAAAGGAGTAGAAAAAAGGCCATTGTGATCGAAGTCGGGAGAGAGAAATGGGAGAGGAGATTGAAGAGGTGGTCTGGGAGGCCACGTAAGGCTTTGCAGGCCAGCAAAGGAGCCTGGACTCGATTCCCAGTGCAATCAGAAGACATGGAAGGATTCTAAGGCGAGAGGTGATATGATGTTTTATGTCAGTTTAGCTGTGAGGAATAGGAATAAGACTAGAAGCAGGAAAACCAATTAGAATGCTATTATACAAGACCAGAAGATGACATTTGACAGGTGGTGGCAGTGGAGATAGAATGAGACCGATTTTGGAAATGTTTTGGAGGTAGGGTTGACCCGAATTCTTCATGGACTGGGTAAGAGAACTAAGGAAAAGAGCAGAACCACGAGTAGCTACATATTATTTTGGCCTGAGGAACTGGTGCACAGTGATGACATTTAGTTTGGAGGAGAAGGCTGAAAGAATGAAGAATTGAGGATTACTGTATTATTTCCCTGTTTCCTTATGCAGCCTTCACCTCACAGACCACGATTTCACTCTTTTCCCAATACCTTTATTTTCCTTCTCTACTTGCCCTGGCGTCCTTCCTATCCCAAACAACCACTTCTACCTATTTCCTCTACCCCATCCACTCCTCAATCCAATGCAAACTGTTCCTAACCCCCTCTATCCCGATAAATTCCTTCTTGCCAAACACAATGACTTCCTTGTTCCCAAATCCAAGTCCTCATTTTTCTTGACCTTTCTTTAGTGTTTAATACTGTTGACATTTCTTCCCTTGGCTCCTCTGAAATGAATTGTTTCTGGTCCTTCTAACCTTTATGGATGTTCTCCTGCATCTTTGTTTCCTTACTTTTTCTTTGCCTCACCTTTGAAATGCTGGCATTTTCTTGGGGGTCCTGAGTAGGTCCTCTTCTCTTCTTACTCTGTACCTTTTCTTTTGAGGGTTTCATCTACTTCCATGAGCTATCACTTATTCTGATGTCCCCAGCGTTGCTCTCTCTCCTGAGCTCTAGACTGTCCTGTTCAATTACATAGAGAAAGCTTCACTTTGATATCTTGTGGGCATTTCAAACTCAACATGCTTAAAATCAAACTACTTACCTTCCCTCCTCAACTTACTATTCTTCCTGAAGTCCTCATCTTAGCAAATGGTACTATGATCCTCCCATTTACTTAAGCCATAAATCTCCTATTCTTTGATCTTGCAAATATAATCAATAATAAAATTCAGTTAGTTCTAGGTCTTCCCTCCTCTCCATTTCCACTCTTGCTGCCTATATTTAGACATTCATCATTTCTTTCCTATAATACTAAAACAACCGCCTAACCAATCTCCCTGCTCACAGCGCTAATCACACCAACAAATTCTCCAAACTGGAGAATTTCTAAAATGGACAATTTGATCCCCTCATTGTGCTCCTTAAAATTTATTGGTGGCTCTCCATGGGCCTTAGGATAAGTTGAAACCTCTTAGGAAGACAAGAGAAGACCTTTCCCAATACAAGACCTTGCTGATCTTTCTGAGTATGACCTTCAGAGCTTCTGCCAAGCATTCATACAATGCATCTACTGAGAATCTGCTACTTGATGGGCACTGCCTTTCACCTTCAGCTTTCTGGCCACAACTTTTGCCAGAACTTTACGCATAGTACTTTCTTTGCCTGGAATACATTTCTCTTTCACTTGCCCACTTCTCTGGATTACATCCATTTATCCTTCCAAATTCACTTCCAAATTCATCTTCTCTGGTAAGTTCTGTCAGGGTTAGGTACCCCTCTAATAAGCTCCCAGTTGATGTTATCTCATGGTTGTGTGATCAACTGTGTCCTCATCTGTCTCCTTGTTTTACTGTAAGTCCTTTAGAACAGGTTGTGCTATTCATCTTTGTATTCCCAGTGCTTAGCACAGTACCTGGCACACAGCACACAGTAGGCACACAGTACTTGGCACACAGTAGGCACGCAGTACCTGGCACACAGCAGGCACGCAGTACTTGGAACACAGTAGGCACGCAGTACCTGGCACACAGGAGGCATGCAATAAGGAATGAATTAAAGTGGCAGAGTTAGGTTTCACAGTCAGATCTTTTCTCTGTGGCACAAATCTCACCCTTCTTCATGCTACTTCTTAACATCTTCGACCTGAAAAATTTGAAAACCTGGGCTAGGTGTATTTTTTCCTGTCATTGGTTAAAATATAGACAAATAGATTTCTCTTTCACTTGCCCACTTGTCTGGATTACTTCCATTTATCCTTCCAAATTCACTTCCAAACTCATCTTCTCTGGTAAGTTCTGTCAGGTTAGGTACCCCTCTAATAAGCTCCCGGTTGATGTTATCTCATGGTTGATCATGTGTGATTAACCATGTCCTCATCTGTCTCCTTGTTGGACAGGAGGATTCAGTTGATTATTTATTTCTTGTTTAGTTCTTATCATTTCATGGTTTTGTTCATCAGAGTACTTGGGTTAACTAAATCTCAAATGACCGAAAGGTCTTTCCATACCCTTTTATATCCTTTCTACCTCTTGTTCTGTTGCTTCCACACCACCACCAAGGAAGCAGAGAGTAAGTACATCAAGAGTAAGGTTGGTTTTATTTTGGTTGTTGGGCAACTGACACTAAAAAATGATGTATCAACAGCAAATCACATCCTACTGTCATTTCCCCCAAGGTCTCTGTGGATGTGCATTCAAGTTCCAGTGTTAAAATTTAACATTGCAGACTCCAGCTAAAATTGAAATTTTTATGTAGTGACTTCAGTATAACCACAGAACTTTATAAATGGAAGGAAGCTTAGAGATCTTTAGTCTAGCACTTTCATTAAGCTTCTGTGAGGAAACCGAGGCGAGGAGACCTATAGTGGCTTGCCCAAGGTCACCTACTCTAAAGGAGAGATAGGAGCAAATTTCCTGACTTCCAGTTGACAGAGATTTCCTCCATGAACCTTTTTATTTTCCATCTAAACAAATCATCTACATCAGAACCCACCTATTTACACAGTGCTTATTTTTATGACATTGCCTTTGTAGTATTCTTGTCATAAAAAGGAAGGACCTTAAAAAAGAAAGCAAGGCCGTCTTGTCCAGGGGGAATTGGTAAAAGAGACAATTAGTACAGAAAGTAACTGGTTCCTATTTGCTGGGTAGCCCTGTGATCACACTGTGTTCTCTGAGCACCCCAATGCTAACCCAACCTTATTTGTGCTCCTGGGGCCTGGATTCCATTCAATTTCGTGCCTTATTTAGTTTAAATGATTTCCCAAGCTTCAATGTGTATTTTTTGAGCTTCATTTTAGAAATATCATACTTAAATCTACTCTTTACTTGAGTTTGTTTTAGTTCTAAATGCTGAGGAATGAGGATTCTGGGTAAAGGAAATAAAAATGATGTATTTTTCTAAGCTTTACATTTCAAGAATGGTTTTCTCAAATGGCAACGGGCAGTCTAATTTATTCCTCAAATGATGACGTTTTCCATGGAAATTAGAATTTAATTGGGATAATTTGTTTTCACGGAAAGCAGAGATTTCTTTCCAAGAGGATCAGTTTGATAATGTTTTACCAGCTAGTGCATGGAGACCAAATATAAACCAGTTCTGAGAAACAGGAAGTGAACCTGACTGGTCTAGTCTGCGTGTCCCTGGCAGTGACGCAAATACAGAAATCAAATTAGGAAAACAAGATATGGGGGTGTGAGGCAATCGATAATGATCCAGAATGCTACAATGCAAGGAAGAACACCTTTCACCGAATGCCACTCATTTTAATAACACCCTGGGAAGTTTGATTTCCACTGAACATGCTAGGGGTTCGGAGCAGGATGAGCTGAGTTCCCTAGCAACAGCATGTGCTTTTGAGACCGTCATTAGCCTTTCAGTTAATCCCGCCAACCCCTTATTTCTAAATGTATTACTGACATGAAAAAAAAAAGGTATTTCAGAAAGTGCTTTGAAATTTCCAGGAGCAAAATGGAAAGGAATTGGGGGGAAAAAGTGGTCCTGAGAATTGTATCAGGTAAAAGATTTTTGTAGGTGCCCCAGCCTTTCCCCACATTCACTGTTCAGTTGTTTCTGAATCTCCTGTTGAGAGTTTAAGGCAGTGCCCTCATGTAACATCAATCACAGTCTGAAAGTGGGGTAAATAGTGGGGTAGGCAGTTCTTGCAGGCAGAAGCTGGTGGGGGGTGGGTGTAAGGTGGGATGGGAGAGAATATGACACGCAAGTTTCTTTCCCCATTTTATGAAGAATACATTATCCTGGTCGAAGGAGCTTGGGGAAGGAGGGTGGTGAGGGGAATGAAGTTCTTTTTCCTATTGATTGTTTAATTGCATCAGAGGCTGTTTGTCCGAGGCCACTGGCCAAGAGCATTATTTTGGTGGCTAAAGTGAGGCTGGGCAGGTTTCCATCCCCTTCCTTAGTTTTAAACAAGACAACCCTTAAAGTGCAGCCAGGCTATAGGAATATGGTGTATGCTGACTTCTGCTACTCAGCTGGACCCTAAAGCGCCAAGCCTTGATGGCACGACGGGTTTCAAACCCTGAATCATTGCTCTAGCTCCGTCCTGGGTTCGGGATGCACAACTTCCCTTTGGAGCCTGGGTCAACTGCGGGGCCTTATTAGCGTGGTAATTATTGCTGCGTTTGGCTGGTCATCCTTATTATAGCCTGGGTCCCTTTCGACTAGACACTGGGCTCCTTCAGTTTGGCCGGGTGACTCCTGGTTCTGCCCGCCTCACCACCAACCCCCACCCCCACCCTCTGCGCGCTCCCTTCCCAAGGCGACCACCTGCGCCGCCCCACTTACCATCTGCCCCGCGGGGAGGGCCCCTCGGGTAGCGGTGCCCTCCCTGCTCCCGGGCGGCTCTGGGGGAGCTCGGTGTTTGCCTCCAGCCCTCCGCTACCGGAGAGATCAGGTTCCTCCCCTCCTCCCCCTCCAGCTCCGGCCGCCGCCGCCGCCGCCGCCTCCTTGCATGACACAGCAGAACCGCAGCTGCTGCAGCAAGTCCCAACCATCCGCCCAGGAAGCGCCGCAACCGGGACTCGGGAGGGGCGGAGGGGGGCGAGCCTGGGGCCACGGCCGAGGGGGATTCTTGCCCCTACTTTGCACCACACACTTGTTTCCCAACCCAGGGGCATGGGGGAACAAAATCAGGCTAAAGCCGACAAGGCCGAGCCGTTGAGGAGTGCAGGGGTTTGGCGTCAGAAGGGATGGGACCAGGGAGAAGGGTGCGAAGGAGACCCCAGCAGGGGCAGGACATTGCAGGGAAAGAAGAGGCCGAGAAGTCAAGGGCCATGCTGTGAAGGAGAATAAAGGAGGTCAAAGAGAGGTAAGGAGGGAGAGTTGAGAAGGGAGATGGATCTGGGAAGCTGGGGGGGGGGGG
>NC_043701.1:21060090-21063745 GCF_006229205.1 Suricata suricatta
GGGGGAGGCCTGAGCTAAGTACCCAGGTAGCATGGGGGCTGAATTGTGAGGCAAGGGCACAAAAGGGCCTTCCAATCCCTTTTGATGCTTCGAAGAATTAGGCATCACATAGGAAGGTAAAAATTGGGGGACATATTACGGCGTTAGAAGGGATGTAGTGGAGATCATTCATCATGGCTGATGAGGTAAACTGAAGAGATGGAAAGAGAGAGAGTCGAGGCGAAGCCAAAGGAGCAGACGATCTTCCATCCCACCCTTTAGTTTCCTGAGAAGTTTTTCATCATTCCGTCAGTACGAACAGGGAGTTTTCCTTATAAATGGAACAGCATGAACTAAAGCATCAAAGTAGCTGTTTAGCTTCGATTTACAGCATAAGATCTCCATGGTCCACAAAAACTTGAAGGCAGAGATTTGGGATTTAAGGCATAAGCGCATAAAGGGGTTGTGATTCAGTAATCCTGAGGGCACTCAAAACTGATGTTAGTTTCCACACAACACTGGATTTGAATAAGTCTCTCAGAGTGTTTGTTAAATGTTTCAGTTAAATGCACTGGAAATGATGACAAAATTATTGGCCGAAACTAGCCTAAAATGCACCTGCTCTTTTTTCTTTCTCTCTAGACTCACGTAGACATACATATGTACACACAATTATATGTGTATCATATATATATATATATAATTTCTAGTGTCTAGCATGTACAGTGTGATTAAGGGAAACATATGTTTTTCTGATGATTTTATTTCCCACCAAAACACACCCCACTAGCATTTTACAGCAAACAGCTGCTTCTCACCATTTGAAACAATGTGGTCAGAAAACTAATGCAAAAACTGCCACTTTGGTTTTGTTTGTACCTTCCAGGTCACATCTACGTACCTCACTTCCTGACACAAACAAGTTTTTACTGTTGTCAGCAACAAAGCCCTAATATAGCTGCGGAAGAGAAAAACTGCATTGCATTTAGCCTCCTGCAAGCATCATCAACAGTCACCGGAGGAATGTAATTCCAGAAAGCTTTAAAGCTGGTGGCGATGGTAATTATGTATCAAATGCCTGGTTCTATTTCTGTTATTATTGTTTTGTCATTTCTGTTCTACGCGAGAGCTGGCTGAACTCGCAGAGAGACGAATCCAGTTTTTCTTTTCGACTTTATGCACAATTAATCAGACCTGATAGAAAACCCAGTGCTCTTGGGGAGAATAAAGTAGGAGCCACGAAATGTCATGTTAGCAGAGCGTGGGTTTTGTGACTGTAGGGAAGGATTTAAGGACGCTCCTTCTGTTCGGTTTCCTATGTAACAGCAAAGGCTACACGCACGCACAGACGCCACAGCTCCCGGATGCTGTGGCTCCCTTATCTGGGCTTCTGCAGCGCTCGAAGCCCCTTCGGGATGCTGCGAGGGGCTCCCGGTGGGTGGTGGCAGGAACGCTGCGGCCGCGGCCACTCCAGCCGCTGCTGCTGTTGTGGCTGCTGCAGTCACGTGGGAGCCCCTTTAAGTTTCCATAGAGAGGCCTCTCCGGTGTCACATGATGGACATGATATAATGAAACAACATTGTGGAGAGGAAAGCATTAGGGGAGCCCACGGCTACAAAAACAAGTGAGTGAGAAGAGGTGGGAGGAAGAGAAACTACGCCACCTCCCCTGCAGCCGAGCCGCGCGCGGCAGCCAGCGAGAAGTGGGCGACGCCGGCGGGGGGCAGGGAGACGGGGTCCTCAGCCCCGGCCCGGGGGACCCCGCCGCCCACCGCCGAGAGAACAACTTTTCGCCGGCAGCCTCGGCCACCGCCGCACCTGTCTCCGGAGCCCCCATCGCTCCTCGTGACGAACCAAGGGAAATTCTAGAAGAACATGCTCTACAAATATACATGCGCATCATTTTCCTCCTCGCGTCTGGCTCTGGAAGGGAGGAAAGAGAAAGGGATTCTAGCGGCTGCGTGCGTTCCGCCCCGAGGTAAGTTGTGGAGGGCTGGGGAGAGCCGGCCCAGCGGGACTTTGGGGTGCGGATTTTGTTCCCCCGTTTAGCCCTCTCGAGGTGAACGGGGCGGCCCCTCGCTCCCGGCGAGGCCATCGGCTCGGATGGTCCAGCAGAAACATTTCCACTGTGGACTGTTATTTCCTCTTTCGCACGCCCGGCGGTCCCACCCTCGGACTCCCCGGGGCCCCCGGCCTCCCCCCGGAAGGGGCCGCAGGTCACGGCCGGGATGTTCGCGAGCGGGGCGAGGGAAGGTAGGAGTTATGGCGTTGGCCGGGAATGCCGAGGCGATTTCGCCATGTTTGTGTTGCTAAGAGGACTTTTTTCCCCTTTGAGGTGGCTTGATGCCACATGGCTCCTCCGGAGCCGCTGCCGGGTTGAGAGAGAGAGAGAGAGAGAGAGTGAGAGAGAGAGAGAGAGAGAGAGAGAGAGTGTGTGTGTTTTCAATGTCCGCATTCCAGCTAATGTTGCGCAGATAAAATTCAAACTTGAGGTAAACAGAGGAGGAGGAGGAGGAGGAGGAGGAGGAGGAGGAGGAGGGAGGGGAGGGAGGAGGGGGAGACTGTTTCCATTTCGAGATCCCACCTCTTCACTCCGCGGAGACCAACATCCCGAATTCGGAGAGCGCTCGCTGGTTTCTCCCACCTACCCCACCTTTGCTGTCGACTAGAAATCAGGCGGCGAGGGGGAGGGTACTTAGGGAGGACGCAGCGTCTGGGTTCTGAAGGGGAAAAACACCCCCCCAGGCACTCAGGCCTGTGGCTACCTTCTTTTCGCCGGGAGGGATGGAGAATGTCTCGGATCGCCCTGGGCCCGGGGGACAGGGGGACGGCGCTCCGGGCGGGGCGAGGGGGCGCTTGCCCCACTCCCTCCCGCTTACTTTAGGGGACCGGACGGTCCCGCTCCGACCCCACCCCGGGCGCGCAGGTTCAGCGGGCGGGCGGGGCGGGTCTCCGGGTTTCCCGAGGGCTGGTTGCGTAGCAGGTGTGTGGTGGGCATTTCTATTTTGTAAGTCTTGCATTTGGTGGGACGACGTGGATGGACAGAGCTGCATCTTAATTTTTTTTTTCTAATTAGGGAGAAAAATCAAGACGTTACACCCGTCCCTCCAGTTTTAAACACGGATTCAGCTCGAAGCGAGGCTGAAGGGTGAGTGGGGATGTTTGAGGGTGAGGGTGAGCTTCGTCATGTGGAAAACTAGGCTGCTGACAGCTTGTGCCCCCCCCCCCAGCCCGGGCGGAGCGTGGGGCTGGGTGGTCTGACAGGGGTGACGTCCCACGGGGTGGGAGCAGGCGCAGGGTCCCGGAGGGCGCGAGGGTCCGCGGCCCCGTCGTGGGGGAGTGCCTGGCCGGGAGGCGGCGGCCACGTGAGGGTGGTCTGCGGAAGCGCTGGAGCCGAGAGATGGGCGTGAAGTGCGTAGCACAGTCGTGCCGGGGGCGGACGCGAAACTGCCATGGGCGGTGGAGGAGCGGGGACTCGCGCGGGCCCGGTCCCAGAGCCGCGGCGACCGTTTTATTCCGAGCGGCGGCCGGAGTCGGCCGCCTTCCCCGCTGGGCCGGCGTCCCGGACGCGCGGGTGGGTGCGCACTTCACGGCCCTCTCCCGGGGGAGCGTTTCCGGGCGGGGTCCCCGGCCCCGAGCGAGGGCTGTAAACAGGGTGGCGCCCTCTGCCCTCCCGC
>NC_043701.1:21063845-21078358 GCF_006229205.1 Suricata suricatta
AGCCGGCCGGCCTCCTCTGTTTTTGTTTTGATGGAGCCCGCGTGCAGCTGGCGCGTGTCGAGTCACGTGTCAGGGGCGGGAGGGGGCTGGGGCACGGGAGGCGAGGGCGCGGTGACGCACGCGACCGGAGGGCCTGCTGCGGGGCGGGGGGCGAGGGGGCGTGTGCCCCAGGCAGATCCCGGCGGTGCAGGGTGTCGAGGCTGCATCTGGTGGGGTTCGTGGGAGTTGATGCTCGGTGAGCTGTATTCGGACGTGGGTGTGAATCCCACCGCACTTCGAGTCCGTCGTTGCCGCGTCTAGGTGAGCCTCTTCCATGGGGGCGGGGGGGGGGCGGGGGATAGGGACCCGGCCTGCGCTGGTTCGGTCCGAGATGGAGCAGACCTTACTGGCCTGTGTATTTTCTGTGGGCACATGGAGACCTGCATGTGGTTCTTAATCCTGGCTGCAAATTATAAACAACTTGAGAAGGAACTCCGATGCTTGTTCCAATCCCAGACTAATTGACCCCACATCCAAATAGGGCCTGGACGGTATAGTGTTTAGGAAAAAAAAAAAACCTGTCTCGGTATTTTTGGTCCACAGTGAGGGGCGAAAACGTAACAGAGGTAGCCGGCTTGAGGGCATAGATGTTTGTGACCATCCATCTTTAGGGAGAAAATGGCTGAAATAGTTAACACGTATTGATCTGTGACTAGATGGGTCACTGTCTGCATTGTGGCTACGCAGGTGTGGTGAAACATTGTCATCCCCGTTTTAAGGTTGGGAAATTGAAATTCAGGAGGAGAGGTAAGAGTTGGTCAGAGAGGATCCCTGATCAGTAGGCAAGGAGGCTGACTCCAGACCTCAGGCTTTGGACAGTTAATATGCTGCATCAGAAATAACACCTTGACCTAAGGAACACGTATTCGTGTGAATAGGAATACTTAACGTTTTTGCTCATGACCCTGCGAGTTTTCGTGCATCTGTTTATATATATTTTATCTGCAAAGTTTTACTGGGATTGTTGCCAGGGAGGGGAGAATCACTTCGTGAATTCGATAAGGCCTGTAGGCTACAAACATTTACATGAAGTTTATTGTGAAGAGAGAGGGATCCTAGTAATATGAAGAGAACAGATTCAGTTTTTTTGTTTTGTTTTTGTTTTGAGGCTTGACCATAGTGTTTGTAAAGTGGGGAGGCTGGAAGGCTCAGCTATTTTCTAAGGATTTACTTGAGCAGCCACAGAAGCCCCTTGGATTCTTCCTAATGATCATGACTAGTATTGTTAGCTGTAAGGCAGGTGTAGGTGTTTTACCAAGTTTTAGGGATTGGTTTTCACTTTGTTTGCAGTTTGGGTTAGGAAACTTTGTAGACCCAGTGAGGCAAGCAGGACACAAATATCAGTGTCATGGGTCTGGCATGGAAATCATCTGTCTCCTTCTCCCGTCATCCTGTCCTTCTTAGCCTCCAGGAACACTTTTCTCCAGGATTGCCTAACAAGTTGTAGCTCCTTTGCACAGCTCTGCATAGGTTGTCCCTCTGCTTCTTGAGTACCTAGTTCACGAAATTTCCCCCGGTTTCCACTCAGAAAACATTTAAAATAAATACCCTCCCTGTGTCACCGCCTATGCTCTGTATGTACCTGTGACTCTGTGTTTATTACATCATAGAGTACTTTCGTTTATATGTTAGACACTGATTAAATCCAGCTTGTCAGAGGTGCTAACGGTGATTGTTTATCCGTATATCACTGGGACAGAGTAGGCATGTAAGTTTATTGTGTCGGTCTGAATTGAATTTGTGTTGCGTTATATGTGGTTTTCGCCTATGTCACCCATCTTCATTCTTTACTGTCTTCATCTCCTCTGCTACTAGCTTATTAGGCTCTAAGCATACATCCTTTAATGGAATACAGAGTACTATGGACATGATCTTTTGAAACGAACAGAAACGAAGGAGCAAAATGTAATCAATTTTCATTTGTTTCTGAATTTCATTCTCAGTCGGCCAGCTGGACAGCGTGGATTTTCTCGGCTACTTCAGTACATTGGGACAGATGCTCAACATCCTCACTTTTCAGCTTGTTTAGGAAGGAAGGGGCCTTACATTACATGGATGTATTTTATGTGCCATAACAGTAGAGATGCTTACTCACGTTTCACTGCACTGTGATGTTTGGATTTAGTATTACAGGGGTATTTGCAGAGCAGTACTGTCTGGTTGAGCTTTCTGAAATGATAGAAATAATGTATGCTGATACATTTATACTGACTTCAAGTAATAGCCACTGGCCACCTGAAGAGTTTAAATGTAGCTGGTGTGACATAGGAACTGATTTTCTAGTTGATTTCAGTGTAAGAGCCACCACTAGCTGTTGGCAAAGGTATCGGACAGTGCAGCTACTGAGGATTTGCTTATGGTTAAGTCTAGTACTTAACAAGTTAAATGTTTAGGCTAAGGTTACTCTGCTTTTAAAAGAAAAATCTTGATTCATTTTCTAGGGCCTAACTATGCTTCTCATTGATAGGATATAAGGCATTTATTAGGTGGTATTTTTGACCTCTCATGTCTTCGAATCATAGAGCATTTGTCTTGGGTGTTCTGTGAACTTGCCTAGTAATTCACAAGATCTCCCTTTTTTAGGAGTAGAGTGGAACAATGATGAATAATCATGAGTAGTTACGAGTCAAAGGGATTTGAGCCCTTGGCCTGTAAACTAAATGGAAGTCCCCTAAAGCTTAACCGTGACTTGTCTAAGATGTACTGTGACAAGCAGACTCTGTTTGTCTCGCCGACCCTTGTATCCCCAGTGTCAGTACAGTGTCTGACACGTATCAAGTGCTTATAATTTCTTGCTGAATGAATGGATGTTAAGTAAGTTAACCCTCCTAATTTGGCTTCAGAAGATATATTTATAGAGCTGGACAGGGGGCTGAGTATTAGTAACTACACTGAATTTATGGTTCTCCAAGGAACCTTTGTTTCCAGGGGCATTATTGTACACTCGGTGGCTTTGATTTCTCCCCTGTAAGCTCTGTGGCAGGACTTGTTACCCTTTATTGATAACAGAAAAATAAAGTCACAAGAAGATTTAGTGGTCAGGTCATACAGAGAGAGTTGGAAGTGTAAGTCACATGGAAGTAGTTCCTTATGTTGCCTTGTGCACTTGTCCCTGGTTCTTTTTTAGAGAAATAAACTCATGGCACTGAACCATGTTAGTTAGAAAATTTGGTTTGTAAAGTTGAAGGTGATTATGTATGTTAATAGAGTCTTAAGAGAGCTCTGAAAATACATCTAGTATGGCACGACATTGAGAAGAGCTTCAACGTGAGAAACAGGAATGGAAGCATTTATGTCTTAAATCTCTAAATCTCAGACTGTGGTAATCCTAACACCCAAGTTGCAGAGTTCTCAAAGGGGATAGTTAAAAATGTAAATAGACACATGTTTAGTTGTGCAGATAACCCCTACTAGACTTGGAAATATTTATGTAGAAAGGTAGTGTATACCTCAAACATCTGCTCCGAACCGGAGCCCCAAGGCCCACAATTGTAGATTTCATTTCCCGTGGCAGGTGCTGTGTTGGTGAGTGGATGACGGAGCCCGATCCGCGGTCTAGTGCTTGTAGGAGGAGGTGCACAGGCTGTTGTCACAGCTGCGTGGCAGGCTTCCCTTCCTCGTGCTGTGAGGTGTGGCCGGATTTCAGGCCTGTCCTCACGCCTAGGACACAGGCTAGCTTCCTACCTTTCTGCCACTATGTGTTCCACAAATGGAAGCTAATTCCATACTAGGTAAGTACGATATATTTGAAAATGTAAGTCTATTATTTAGAAAAAGTCGTATGACACATTCCAAGAGAAAATGCAAAGTGTTTCTTTGACGGGGGTTTGGGAGGGGAGGGCGACTTTCCCTGTAGCGATTTCTGGCCTCTTAATCCATTGCTCTTTACACACTTTTGGTTCGTATCCTCTTTGATGTCAGCGGTAGTGGGAAGAAGCCCCAAAATTATTACCCACGTGTCTCGTAAATTTTTGCTTTTGACCCTTAAAACCAAACCAAAACACAGCTATAACAAGACACAACTAATCTTTTGCTATCAGCAATAAAAGTTAACCTGAGCAAGCAATTAAATATAAACGACAGTGAGATTTGAGCTGTGCATAGGTCAGTAACATGAAGGTTGTTTTTTAAAGGTATTAAATGTAAGTTATTCAAGACCAAAGAATTTATGTGTTTAGCTGTATAGCAGTAATACAAGAATTCATATTGCAGTAGATCCGGATGACTGTATTTGGCTAGAAGATCCTATGGGACCACTTTGGATTCAGGTGTATAGTTAAAGAATCATTTCAGGTTTATTGAGAATTGTATTTAGTGACGTTGGTCACCAGCTTGGTATGATAATCGAGGGAAGTTACTGGTTTCGTTTCTCCTCAGAGCAGTGGGCGGATTGGATCAGTGGTTCTCAGACTTGAGCGTGCGTTAGGCTCGCCCAGGGCTCGTTAAACCCAGATTGTCGGACCCCCCACCCTGGAGTTTCTGACTCATCGGGTCTTGTGCGCCTCACGATCTGCAGTTTGTGCAGGTTTCCAGGAGATACTGGTGCTGGGCAGAGGGCTACATTTTGAGAACCTCTGGATCAGATCATCTTTTCTAAAGTTGTATAATCTCGGGCCTGTGTCAGGCACCTGTCCTTTGAATTCTGCCGCATCATGTCCTTTAAAGATTGCTGGATGGTGGACTGAGTTGTAAAAGTTTAAAATGGATTGATTTAATTTTTATGAGCAGATATTTTGCAACACCTTTGGATCTGATCAAACTCAGACTGGGTATTCTTACCCAGCAGTCAAGGTCTCCAGTTAAATTATCCTGAAACGTTACTGATGTTGTTAAAGGACAAAACTGTCCTCTGTGTCTTAAACGTGAATGTTCTATCAACTCTAACCAAGTACCTTCGAACAGCTCCAGGGTATGTGCAGCACACAACGTCATTGGGAGCTCACTAAATAAAATGGGGTTTATGAGACAAAGCTCCTTTCCTAGTTAAAACTCCGTGCCATTGGGTTCCTGGTAGACGTTAACCTGGACATCCTCCCAAGTTCACACCTTTAGTGGAAGAGTCACAGCTGCAGGAGGGAGATGCCCAGTAGGAGATGAGGAGGAAGTTGTCACAGCATGCCCGTTCCCTGACTTGAGGACTTAGGGGAACAGCGGAGGGTCTGTGGTTTCTAAACGAGGAGCCTTTTGGGCTAGAAGCTGGCAGGACAGCTGTGAAGCCAGGCCCTTGGAGGTCAAGTGCACTGTTCTTACCCCAGATGTGTGTTTATTTTTGTGGTGGGGTGTGTGTGTGTGGGGAAGTAGTGAAGGGGCTTTGGAGAAGGGTTGGTGCAGATTCTGAGGCATTCTAACAGGTGGTGCTCTGGAAATATTCCATATTAAACTAGACTCCCACATGCCTAAAGCCAGATGGATTCAAGATCTGAGGTGCGTTGAAGTGAGGTTTGACAATATATTCTTTAAAAAAAGATTTTTTAATGTTTTATTTTTTTGAGAGAGAGAGAGAGAGAGAGAGAGAGAGAGAGAGAGAGAGAGAGACAGGGTGAGCAGGGGAGGGTCAGAGAGAGAGGGAGACACAGAACCGGAAGCAGGCTTCAGGCTCTGAGCTATCAGTCAGCACAGAGCCCGATGCGGGGCTCAAACCCATGAACGTGAGATCATGACCTGAGCCGAAGCTGGACGCTTAACTGATGGAGCCACCCAGGCACCCCCTGACAATACATTCTAATGTGAGTGAATTTATGGGAGAAGAAAGAATAGTGAGGGTTTTTAAGGGAAAAAAAAATCTTATCTGAGAACAAGGACATTAAAAAGAAATGGGTGAGGAGTAGGGGGTGGCAGGGTAAAAAAAGAAAGGTTTTAAAATTTTTAAATGTTCTAAAACCGTATGTGTGTATGTCGAGACTAGTTAATGGCACAGACTTCTTTGTTAGAAAATAAATTAACAAGTTTTCCTTTTCATTTCCGGTGAATGCTTCAAGATATCACCAGATGCTATTATTTGACTTCTGTCACATGCCTTTCCAAAGCTATGCCCAGGATCCTTGCAGTGCTTGCTTTTTTAGATTGCTTTATGATCGTTAACTTGTTTAAATCAAGTTCCAGGAAGGCACACACGGTGTTTATTACTAGATGTGTTTTATGGATTAGGAAACCCAGGCCACAAATCTGGGCCGAGGCCATGAGCTCTCACTGCTTTTTACGTCTGCTAGTTATAATTTTATCTTGAAAATCTCTTGTTTCCTAACTGCTTTTATAAAACGATTGAACTTACATCTTAAAGTGGAGCCAGCTTCCGTATAATTGATTTTAGACTATATTTCATAGAAAGGGCCTGAGAATTTGATGTACCATTTATTTCTTTGAAAAGGACCCCATGTGACTTGCTACTCGTCATTTCTGGACTTCAGTATCTGTGACATAATCTTTGTAACTAAATCTGGGAAACTGGTTTGAATTCTTCAGAGTTGATAGTCTGAGGCTGGGTTTGGCGGTCGGTATGACAGGAGTGCTGGGGGTGGCCCGTGGGCCAGTTTTCACTCAGCCGTGGGAGGCAGGATGTGCTGCGTTCTCTCCCGCCTTCCCCTTCCTCAGCATCTTTTAAAAGCCTCCTGTGCTTTAGGGACTTAAGACACTTAGTGTTTTTCTTGCATTTAATCACATTAGCACCAGGCAACATCTGTCTTTGCCCTTCCCACATCTCTTGAGTTTCCTTTCTTCCAAGTTGGGTCAGTTCTGTTTCTTTCTCAGCTGGGCATCTAGCTTCTCAGGCTGACATCTGGTTGGTCACCCCGCCCCCCCCATTGGATTTCCTTCACGATCCTGCCTCCACGTGTTTCTCTTCTTCCTTTTCCTGCCAGTTCTCTTCTTTGGGCTATGGCTGCTTTTATTCAGTTTGGTGGAAAGGGTATTAAGGTAAAGTAGTGGCAAGAACTATAAAAATGATTAGCGGGTAGGGTACGTGCCTCTTTGGCTGCTCTGCCAAGCGCTTCCTTTTCTTCCCACAGGATTCTACTTCCCACTGGCTCTGTGGCATAGGCTGTCGTGTGGGAAATGGGGGCTTGCTGGAGTAAGGGGTTTCTGGCCCTAAAATGTCATGATTGAGTTTATTCACCCTTGCAGGAATACTTCAGGTTTTAGAAAGATACCTGTTAATCAAGACTGGGGTCTCAGTGTAGGGGGGTTGCTGCTCAGTGCCAGGGTCAGGAGATCCAGGACTCCTTATTTCAGACTGCCTGCAGTGTGGCTGGCCTTCTTTTTCCTTCGGAAGCTAGGGACAAGCCTCCGGGCACCCTTCTCCATTCTTGTGCCGTTTACATCAGAAGACCTGAAAACTGAACCTGAACACTTCACTTTGGAAAGGTTGTTGACCCAATTTGGAAGATTTTGCTGCCTCTCATCCCCACGGGGAGGCACTGGGCCTTTAAAGACCTCTTTTTCATTGATGGTTCGCTAGGGGAGTTTCTGGGAACTTGCTTAATTCTTCTGTTAATTCTTGAACAGCTTATTCAAGAATGCTACCTCAGATCTTTTCCCTTGCAAAATTATACATGGTCTGTGACCTTGAGTGCCTGTTTCCTATTCCTAGGGGAATTTTTGTTAGTACTGAATCTTTCTGTAACGTTCACAACTACGCCAAGCTACTTATCTGTTCATTGTCAAGGCCGCTGACAATTGTTTTGCTTTCTGCTCTCATATTGTTGCATTCATTGCACATATTGTCCATTTTCTAAAAATCTATGATTATTATTTTTTTTGTTTCTTATGTTTCCAGAGTGATTAATCATTGCTGTGCTAGAAACATTTAAATCAGGTTTGTCTTTAAGGTTGTTGATATTCCTTCAGCTTTTCCTGTGTTTTTAGTTTTTCAAAATTGTAAAATATCTAATTCTTAGAGGCTCTCTCCCAAAAGAATTTGTGATGACTCTTAGAATTTTAGGGATTATTGCCTGAGAATGCAAGTATTTTATAGCAATAGGTGAAAAGTGTTTTTTAAGTGGCTTTATTATTTTTTAAGTTTTTTTATTTTGAGAGAGAGCGTGAGTGCAGGAGTGCGTGTACACACACAGGGGAGGGGCCCAGAGAGAGGGAGAGAAAGAATCCCAAGCAGGCTTCACACTGTCAGCGCAGAGCCCCATCCAGGCCTCAAACTCACAACCCTGAGATCAGACCTGAGCTGAAACCAGGATTTGGATGCCCAACCAACTGAGCCATCCAGGCACCCCAAGTGAAGAGTATTTTTAAATAGAATGCCATTCATAGCCTTTCTTTGGATTTTATCTTTGAAATCTGTGGTCTAGTTTATTATGCCTTTTAGTTACTTTGTGAACAGTTACTGTGGTTGCGGTGTTTAAAAGCTTCTATTTTCATGACAAAAAGTATAAAAATCCTGTTTTTCTCCCACTCCTAAAGGTTCAAAATCAAAATGCTTTCTGCTACTAATTTAGTTCTGAAAGGGGACATAGGAGCTTGCTCTTTACCATTTATATTTGTTACTCCCTGACCAGCAGTTTGGAACGAAGACTTTGTCGGCTTAATGATCCAATACGCTCGCTGTTCAGTCAGTTCATATCAACTACAGAATATTTTTCAATAATAGCAGATCATTTGTTATTGTAAACAACAGAAATATCCCAACAGCAGAGTTGCTTTAAAAAAATTTTAAAAATGTTTATCCATACAAGAAATGCCTCACCATTGCTGAAGAAGAGTTGCTCCTGTGGGTGGGGGTGGGGATGGTGGTGTGTCCTGTCCTATCCTGGGCTCATTCTGTGTCCCAGCCCCTTACTCCCAGGAAGGGCCCAGCATTTTTAGAGGACATTGGCTGTGGGACCCTCAGAGTGGCTGGACAAGTCCTCCTCCTGACTGTGTTTTGTTCTTGTTTTTTGCAGGGCACTCTTTTGAAAGCACTGAACTGGAATTGTATGAATATACATTACTTGCTAAAACATCTTTTTGGATCACTGTGCCCTTTTGGAGTTCAGGGATCTAAACTCTGAAAGATAACTCATTTGGAAGAGGTCAGGGCCTGGGTATTCCTGATCAAATCCAGTGTACTTTGAATTGCAGCACTTTTCTGTGTTACTTTTCATGCTTTGGAGTCCTCCTAATCTGGGACCTAGAGTGGAGGAGCAGGCCCCAGCAAGTACGTCCTCTCTGGGCAAACTGTGTGTCCAAAACCAAAGCAGAGAAAACAACGCTTAAAGATGTCTGGGACCCATCTGAAAGTGGTGTGTGATGCTGGCAAATGGCTGACACGCCATTTTTGGCCATTACGCTCTTCCTTGTTTATTCTTTTTTCTTTCTGTGTTCTTTACTTGCTCTACTTCATCCTGCTTTGTGTTTTTTTCTTTTTTCCATTTTAGGTCCTTTTCTGCTTCTTCTGTTCTTCCTTTCTCCTTTCCCTTTACCATTCCTAGTATGGATAGCCTAGTGACACCATGAAGTTACCATAGGCATTTTTTTTTTAACTTGACTAATGGCAGCCTAGAGCTAAATACAAGTTTTCCTTTGAGAAGATTCTGTGCTGATGCAAATGATCTCTAAAGCGTTTCGCATGTTTATATAGCATATTACATGTTGAATGGAAACATTATGTGAGACATATTTCATGTGGAGGTTTAGGTTTTGTGCTAAAGGACATTCTGCCAAAATTTAGGTAATAGTAATCCTGTAGATAATGAACTTCAGGATGTTGTTTATGACATTGTTGGTAAACAGTGATGTTGTCTGAGTTAACGTAATGATTTTAAATTGCTTAAGCTTGGGGTAGTCAGTTAAGTGTCCGACTTCAGCTCAGGTCACGATCTTGCTGTTCATGAGTTCGAGCTCCTGCGTCAGGCTCTGTGCTGAGAGCTCAGAGCCTGGAGCCTGCTTCAGTTTCTGTGTCTTTCTCTCTCTCTCTCTCTCTCTGCTCCTCCCCAACTTGTGCTCTCTCTCTCAAAAATAAACAGACGTTAAAAAAGTTTTTCTTTTAACTGCTTAAGCTGTAACAAAGTTTGGTGAAAAAAATGTGACAGTCAGATGGGTTGTAAATATGCAAGGATTACTTATGCCATTCACAACAGATCAGAGCATATTCTAGTTCCAGGGGCCTCATAGCTGATTGCTTCTTCTTACTCTATAAATAAGGCAGCTTCATTTTACACGGCTGGTTAGTGGCATAGATGACCACAATGAGGGTTTTCACTTCACTATCCACTCTGCTTTTTTGGACAAAACTTTTAATTTATGAAATTTCCAGGTAAGATGGACAGAGAAGCCTGAGAAGAGCATCCACATTCTAAATCTAGCTTGGCTTGAATTTATTAGTAACGAGGTGTTGGAGGAGGTGCTTAACTTCTCTGGATCCCAGTCTTTGAATGGTTGTACTTGAAAATCCCTTCCAGGACCATGACTTGTACTCAGGTGAGAAAAATGAAAGAGACCTAGGTTTTTCTTGTACATTTCCATGATTTCAGTGTGTCTCTTATTTCAAAGAGATATTGTTCCTTTCGTTTTGTAGGTATCATTCATGTATTTTCTTGTTAGTGAATCAACTTTTCTAAAGGATATTGTGGTTGCCTCTGTCATTCAGGTGTCTCCAGCTTCATCTTGATCAACCGAAATTAAACCCAGAGGCAGGTCTCTCCTAGTTTCAAGCTGGTGGAAGGGTATCATATGGGATAGCCCATAGGTGGGTAACTGAGAGGTGCTTTATTCAAGTCGTTTATAGTTTCTTACAGTGTCAGAAAGTAATGTCATGTAAATAAGATTTATGAGAATTCGGCTCTTCTGATTTCTAGAGTTGCTCTATTTGGGATTGTGGAACAGGTTTTTCCATTCTTAGTAGGATAACCTGGCATTGTTTGTGTCGAGAGAAGACAGTTGCGGCAATCTGGAAGGAGAGGAAAGCTGAGAGGAGTTGAAAGCCTTGGAGAGAAAGATGAGGAGGCTGGGGTGTGACAGCGAGCTCTGAGCCCCTTCCCGTGTTGCTTAGAAGTTACCATGCTCTGCTTTGCCTAGAGAAACCCTTTCTTTCCATTAAACACACCTTCGGACCGCCTCTCTTGTGCATCACATTGAGCTGGGTGCTGGGGAAATTACCAAAGAATTGTCCATGAGGGCTTCTTCCTCCAGATGGTTACCCTCTAGCTGGGTCTCTGACACACAGGCCGTGAAAGGAGTGGGTGAAGGTCTGAGCACCCCGAGGAGTGGCAGAGGCAGGAGAGAGGAGGAGGAGAGTGCAGCGGTAGGGAAAGACCCTGGCGGGCCGGCTGCCCCAGCCGGATGCCCTGGTAGTGAAGGACAGCTAGACAACTCTTTCTGACGTTCCCCGGCGAGACCGTGCGGGGATGCTGTTGGGCCAGGTTAGGACACAAGCTCGGGAGTGGGGACATGACCCTTGTGTTTTAAAGAGTCAAATGAGGGAACCCTGTGAAAGTACCAGGGCATTTTTACCCCAAATTTTTATTTTGAAAGCTTGAAACGTTTAGAAAAACAGTACAGTCGACACACATACATCCTTATAGGGAACCATTGTTAACATTTTGCCATGCTTTCCCCCATGCTCACTGGGTGTGTTTTGAATCAAAGGTGGTAAGTATATTTATAATATTTTGCTTCACCACTTGAATAGAAGTTTCAGATACGGTGACATTTCACCTCTAAATATCCGCTAAAGGGGACTTTCTTCTAATAATAACTAATAACCACATTACAACGATCACACCTAAGAAGTTTAGCATTGATGTAATAACATGGCCAGATGTATAGAAAATACTTAAATTTGGGAGTGGAATGTGTATTTATTTTTGTTTTTAAAATCAGGAAGACTTCTCTGGGATAGCATGTGTTGAATGAATTGGCGGGACAAGAGGCTAGAGTCCCACAAACTGGTTTGTACATATTTAAAAAGTCATATGTAGTCATAAAAATAGAAAGAGGAGGTTTATTATATTCTGATGTACTATATTCTTGAGTATGTTCATGATACAGTCTTAAGTAAGAACAGGGTGTGGGAGGGTGTAAGAAGGAGAATTTATAGGGGCACCTGGATGGCTCAGTCGGTTAAGCGTCCGACTCTTGATTTCGGCTCAGGTCATGATCCCAGAGTCGTGGGAGTGAGCTCTGCATTGGGCTCTGTGCCGAGTGTGGAGCCTGCTTGGGATTTTCTCTCTCCTCTCTCTCTGCCCCTCCTCTGCTCATGCACATGCTGTCTTCTCTCTGTAAAACAAAAAAAATAAATAAAATTTGTCTTTAAAGCAAAAAGAATTTATGAATAGTTGTACATACATACAGATTTATATCTCTGAATAATAGAAAATGAACTATAACATTTCATGCCTTGAAGAGGAGGATGGCAGGGAGATGTTCCCCTCAATATCCTTTTTTACTTTTGGAGTTTGAATTATTTGGAATTCAAATGTAAGTAGTAAGTAGGCAAGCTAGACTTACATGTCAATAGTACTATTAGCTTTGTGGCATATTGGAAAATACTTCTCTTTATGTCCAGGAGAAATTTAGAGAATGAGACTTGAAACAATGAAGGTGCAGGTGGGACTTCTGGATGGTTCAGTTGGTTAAGCGTCCACCTTCGGCTCAGGTCGTGATCTCACGGTTCGGTTCGTGGGTTCGAGCCCCGAGTCAGGCTCTGTGCTGACAGCTAGCTCAGAGCCTGGAGCCTGTCTTCAGATTCTGTGTCTCCCTCTCTCTCTGACCCTCCCCTGCTCACGCCGTCTCTCCCTCTCTCTTTCAAAAACGAAATAAAAACATAAAAGAAGGTGGAGGGAAATTTTTATCTTTTCAGTTTTGAAGGGCTGTCTGTGCCACTTAATGAAAAGGGTGTCTCATGGCAAGAAGGTATTTTTCAGGAGCTGCTGGTGTGGAGAAGAGGAACTTGGGTGGGTGGGTCTTGATATCCAGGAAGTCTGGGAATTGCGCAGAGGAGAGCACGAAGGAAGACCCAGGAGGACTTGTGTATCCCTCTTGGAGGAGAGGTAATACTTCCCTCCTCTAAGAATGAGGAACAAGTAGTTTGCTTCAGTAGAAAAGCACAGAAGTTGACATAATGGGACTCCATTTACATCGCATATGTGTGTGCTGTCTTTGATGATAAAAGAGAAGTGTGTTTAAAAAGCTGCTAAGAGAAAATTAGTGTTCAGGAATAACGTCTTTTTTCTTTAAAGACAGATTCTTGGGTTTACCACAGATTGTATGAAGGTTAACAGAACCTTTTTGAGGAAATAGTAGACATCTCTTTTGTTAGTAAGAGATTTGTTAGTAAATTATTTCCATTTGATAGCCGTTTGATTATTTCATGTGATGATTTTTATCTAATTGGTCAATTTGTGTGATACTTATCTTTAAAAAAATAACTTTTTTCGCAGTGTTTTGAAATATGTTGCATGAAAGCTTAAAATTAATTTTGGAGTTAACTCAGCCAGAGTTTATTTTCTGTTGTATGATTAACACAAAGTTATTGATCAGTACTTAGTGCCTTTTTCTTTTGAAGGCCAGTGTTTATTAATCAGTGAGTGTTGAATTGCTCCCAGTGTCCATTAGGCATCCTGTGGTTAATAGAGACAGATAGCCTGCTCTTGATAGATGCTTCCGGAAAGTTCACTTGTCAACAGTGCTAAAGTTCCTGTGGGGGGGTGGGGGGAAGCTGCTGACTGCTGGGACACGCCTTCAAGAGGAAAGGAACTCTAGGCTGTTGAATCAGGCACCTAGGGTGTGACTTTGCAGGTGAAGCAATCTGATTTTCCCAGTTAGAGTTGGTGGGGATTGTGAGACAGAATGAAGCCTGCGAAGCAAGCTTACAGGAGACTGAACTTCCGTGTGTGACTTTGCACTGGGAGATGTGCTTAGCCAGCTGTAAACTTGTTCGGAGGATAACATTTGGATCATAACTTCACTTGGTGAACATAGAAGATGGGGGCAAATTGGATAGTTTCAATTGATATTTCCATCAAGTCATAAGAATTTGGTAGAGGACTTTTCATTTATTTTTTATCCTGGGGGTTATTCTGCTTAGAAACTGGGGGCCTGGGGTGTCTGGGTCGCTCAGTTGGTTGTCTGGCTCTTGATTTTGGCTTAGGTTATGACCCCAGGGTTGTGGGATTGAGCCCTGCGTTGGGCTCGACCCTCGTGTAAGATACCTCCCCACCCTTCAGTGCCTGGGTGGCCCAGACTGGACATAGACTCAGGCTGTGATCTCTCAGGCCTGGGATGGAGCTCCGTGTCGCTTGGGATTCTCTCTTCCTCTCTTTCTCCCTCCCCCAGCTTGCGTGTGCACATCTCTCTCTCTCTCTCTCTCTCAAAAATAAACAAACTCAGAAAAAAAAGATTCTCTCTGTCTCCCTCTGCCTCTCACACATGCGAGTGCTCTCTCTCTCAAATCAACAACAACAACAACAAACCCAACACAAAACTGGGGCCTGAAATGAGAGCTTGTTTACTGTAGTGTGGTGCTGGGTAAACAGGGTGAGTTCTTGCTC
>NC_043701.1:21078458-21264939 GCF_006229205.1 Suricata suricatta
TTACCTTTTCCCCTTCTTAAAAAGTTTATTCTTTTTAAAAATCAGGAAATTAAAACTCACGTAATAATATCTAAGTACAGACCTTAGTCAGATTATATCACTTATTCCCAAAATGTCTTTATGGTAAGAAAATACCAGATCATATGTTACATCTAGTCTTATTTTATCTGGAACAGTTTCTGTAACTTTCATGGTATTGACATTTTTGAAGAGTAGTAGCTAATTATTTCTAGAATGTTCTTCAATTTTGGTTTGTTTGAAGTTTCCTCTTGGTTACAGTGGGGTTTTGCACTTTTGGCAGAAATGCTGCACAAGGGAGATTGTGTTTTTCTCAGTGCGTCATATTTGGAGTCACATGATGTCTGTGTGTCCCAATGGTGGTGATATTAATTTTGATTATTTGGTTAAGGTTCCGTCTGCCAGGTTTGCGCAGTGTAAAGCTACTCTCTACCTCTTTACAGATAATAACTATGTTGTGGAGTGATGTTTTTAGTTAACATCCTAATTACTTCTCAAACTTTGAATCCTAGGTTTTAGAATCCTTGGGTGATTCTTGCCTGAAATGGTTAGTCTTATGATGCACAACCGTGATTTAAAATGCCATCATTCCCTCTTCATTTATTTATTGGTTTTCTTCCACAGAGAAGAGTGTTCCCTTAACTCTTCTATGTTTACTTATATTGGTGTTACTCATGGAGTTTTACTGTATTCTAATTTTATTATCCTTATTTTGAAGCTCAAATTGTTCTGGATTTGGCCAGTGAGAGCCCCTTCAAGCTGGCTCTTAGGTTCTTTTGACACATCCTTGTCATTTTTGGGTACATCCTTACTTTCTGGCACAGAATAGTCCTTTTGCAGTTTGTCCATGTCAGCCCTGGAAGTGGCCATTCCTCCATTCTTCCTGTATGAGAAGGCGTGTTTCTCCAAAGCATAAGTGTTTCGTTTTTGCCAATGTGATGGGTGAGAAATAGCAACTCAGTGTAGTTTTAACTTGTTTCTTTTATGAATGAAATTGGATGTCTTTTCCTATGTTTAAGGGGTATGTGTGTGTATGTTTGTATGTGTGTGTAACCATGTTTTTTGCCCATTTTTCTGCCAAGTTACCAGTTTCTTAAGTTTCAAGAATTCTTTACAAATTATGAATATTAGCCCTTTATCTGTGATATGTTGCAACTATTTTCTCTCCTTTTTATTTATTGTCTTTGGATAGTGATATTTTGTCTTGTCATGCAGATTTTATTAAACATTTTTGTGTAATCACATTATCAATCTTTTCTTGTACTCTTCCTGATTTTGAGTCATAGTTAACATGCTTTTCCTTATATCAATGTTAGAGAAGATTCACCATTTTTTCCCCTTGTAGTACTTGGATAGCTTTTCTTATTTTACATTTAGATCCCTGATTCATTTGGAGTCTATTCTTGTGCGTGGTATGAGGTATGGGTCTAATTTTATCTTTTTCCAGATGGCTGACCAATTGTTTTAACCATTTATTAAAAAGTTAGTTTTTGCCCCAGTGATTTTTAGATGCTCTCTTTATCAGATACAGTCCTAAAGTTCCATCTGAATTTGGGTCTGCTTTTGACTTTCGGTTTTAACCACACTGGTTTGTCTGTCTACTCATGTGCCAGCAGCACACTTTCAATTCTAGAGTCTTCAGAGGATAATTTAATGTCTGTAAGGACTAGTCCTCTCCTCTAGCATTTTAGTGTTTTCCTGACTGTTCTTGCATGTGTATTTTTAATATGAGGTTCAGTATCAATTGTTAGCTTCGTTTAAAAGAATTATTGGTATATTTGTGGGGATTGCATTAAATTTATAAATGAATTTATAGCAACTTGAGGTTTTTGATACTGACTTGTGCTCTATGCCAAAATAATAAATGTCTTTCTGTGCGTGAAAGTATTCATTTGTGCCCTTTTAGGAATGTTTTAAAGTTTTTGTCGGGTGAGTTTTATACCTTTGTTGTTAAATTTATTCTTAAGTATTTTATTTCGCTGTGAAACGGCTTTTTTTCACTAATTATATCATGCACATCTGAACTGTCATGTCAATACATGTAGGCTTATTTTGTTTTTTTAAAGTGGATCCATGGTAGTGTACTGTACCCTAATTTCATTTAACTGTTTCTCTGTTGATGTGTTTTATGTTGCTTCTGATTTTTTCCTACCATAAACAACACTGTGGAGAGTATCTTTCTACCTGTTTTTGCTCACTTGTGTTACTATAGCTGAGATTTCTAGAGATGGGATTGCTCATCCTTAGGCCATGTAGAATTTTTTTGGTAATGTATTCTACCAAATTATCCTCTCAAATTATTTGACTTTTTAAAAAGATTTATTTTTGA
This sequence comes from Suricata suricatta, assembly GCF_006229205.1. Lineage (NCBI taxonomy): Eukaryota > Metazoa > Chordata > Mammalia > Carnivora > Herpestidae > Suricata > Suricata suricatta. The sequence goes on from NC_043701.1 coordinate 21,080,806, forward strand.
GAGCAAGCACGTGAGCAGAGGAGAGGCAGGGAGGGGAGGTGGACAGAGGATCTGAAGCAGGCGCCATACACTGGCTGCGGGTGGGCCCGATGTGGGGCTGGAACTCATGAACCACGAGATCATGACCTGAGCTGAAGTTGGACGCTCAACGACTGAGCCACCCAGATGCCCCTATTTGACACTTTCTAAGTCAAGTAAACGTTTACTGTATATGTCAGTTATTAAAGGACATTAAGAACGTTTTTTGAAAGAAGCCCCATAAAGGTTAATTCTAAATGAAAAGTTCTATGTATTTATTAATATGGGGAATATAGAGATAGCGAAGCTGTGACCTCTATCTTAAGTAACTTAAATTTGTATGCATTAAAAATAGAAACATACCTTTGGTAGGTGGACTTTGTTATTGAGCCTAAAAGGAAGTGTTGAATTGAGTTTATAGAGAGAATCAGGGACATTTCATGTGGGCATAGCTCAGGCTAACATAGAAGCGAGATCTTTCCATGTCATGTGAGGTCAGTGAAATCCCTGGTGTCAGACTGAAGCTGTGTGTGTGTAGTAGAGTAGGGGTGGTCCGTGGAAGGCCTTGAGCGGCCAGGGTTTAGGTTTGATCCACTCAGCAGTAGAGGCCTCCTGAATCAGTTGACTATTGCCATGTAACAAATTACCCTTAGGACGCTGGTAAACATTCATTATCTCTAACAGTTTCTGTGCATCTGGGATTTGGGAGCGGGAAACACTCTTAGGAGCTAGCCAGTAAGTTCAGCCCACATTGGGGGGGGGGGGAGAAGGGCTAAGCTGCACGTTTTAAGGAGAGGAGTGTCAAAGAATCCGGGAACATACTTTGAAACCACCACACTGCGTTGTGAAGAAGAGGGTGATGGTATGGTTTTGAAATTGAAAACGACCATCATATCTAGTGGAGGATTCATCTGGTGGCAGTGTGAAAGATGGAGAAAGGGAAGAATGGTAGATGGGAGTGACGTGATACAGCGGGAAGGTGCTGATGAAGGAGGAGAGGCGGGACACCTCTGAGGGACGAGCAGAATGAGGACAGGGGAAGATGGGAGTCAAGGTGGCCCCAGGGCTTTCAGGTCTGCATAAGGATCCCATGCACTTACTGGGAAGAGTAGCCAGATTTAAGGGGGTACTTGTTTGGTTTTAGACACTCAAGGGAAATGGGTAAGCGGTTGAGAATTGCTAGAACAAGGCTCATGATGAGATGTCCAGCCAAAGAGGGGAGAGTTCATATTTGTCACCCCAGAAGTGATGGTTCAGTTTCTCAGGGGAGGAGTACGCAGAGAGGCCAGAGTGCTGGGACCAAGCCCCGGGGCAGGCGGCAGGCGTGGCTCAGAGGACGGTCCCCACGACAGGCTGGGTCTGCCTGTGAGAGAGAGAGGCGGGCCAGCTGTGTTTGTGGGAGCACTGAGAAGAGTGGAGGCGCAAGAGCGTCAGGTGTTGCAGGATCTGAAGAGAATGATGTTTGAAATGAATGCATTTGCCTGTGGGATTATTAGAGGTGACAGCAGTTTAAGTGGAGTAGAACAATTTTGGAAATTGGATTATAACGTTTAATTCGATGATTAACTTTTTAAAAAGTGCTCGAGGTGGGAGGATGAGTGGCTGGCTTGCCCGCACTCTCTGGGATCTCCCATCCTTCCTGCCTCCCTTGAGCACCCCCACGCCTCCCGAGTGGTTCTTCCTCCCAGTGCTTGGACTGAGCACCCCCATGCCTCCTGGGGTGGTTCTTCCTCCCAGTGCTTGGCCTGAGGGAGGAAGCAGGATTTTACCTCCCTTGTTGCCGGAGACTCTTTCAGCTGTGAGCACTGTTAGCTCACTCTAGAATTCTTCCACTTCACCTGCTGCTTGGAACTATTCTCACCTATGCTCTTCCTCACTTCCCTTCCTTGCCCTTCCTTTTCCTTCCCCTGGTTTGTATGACTTCTGAGATCAGGTCCCAGACTTAGGATCACCCCCTTTTCCTCTCCCTTACTCCCCAACTTGGAGAGTGATTCTGCTTCTCATGTTTTGTTACCTGCACTTGCAGGCAGGCAGTTAATGCATACCAGGTATTATAATGCATAACCAGATAGGATTAAAATTAGTAACTGACAAATGGCAGTACTAAATTGAAAACGATTTTGTGGGTACACATACATGTAGTTTTCAGATGAGTAAAGTACTTGTCAGTAAAATGGAACAAGGGGCACCTGGGTTGCTTAGGCTCAGGTCATGATTTCATGGTTCATGGGTTTGAGGCCTGTGTTGGGCTGTGTGCTGATAGCTCGGAGCCTGGAACCTGCTTCAGATTCTGTGTCCCCCCCCACCCCCTGCTCTCTGCCTCTCCCCTGCTGGCACTGTGTCTGTCTGTCTCTTAAAAATAAACATTAAAAAATTAAAAAATAAAATGGAACAAAAACATGGAAATATTCTTACAAGTATTTCGTATGACATAGTATACTTCAAGATTTCTGTAAGGATTGAGATTAATGGACTAAGAGATTGTGTAGTGAAATACTGACAAAGCCAGAAAAAAGTAAATTTGAGTTTTCTCCACTATATGATATGATTATTTTATTTTTTAAAGAAAAACTTTGGAGTTGCCTGGGTGGCTCAGTCAGTTAAGAGTCTAACTCTTGATTTTGGCTCAGATCATGTTCTCAATGGCCGCGTTGGGCTCCCCCTCCCCCTCGTCCCTCTCCCCCTCCCCCTCGTCCCTCTCCCAGCTCGTCCTCTTGCTCTCTCACTCTCTCTCTCTCAAAAACAAAAAAGAAAAGAAAAACTTCGGTTTCACTGAAGACTTCAAGAAACTAAACAGAAAACTATAATAACCAGCATCCCAAATTGGACTTCTGTTGTGGAGGAAAAAACCCCTATTTTTGATCAATTCTTTATAAGCAAAAAAGATAGGATTATTCTCAGTCACATCATCTTTGAATAAATAGGGGAGTGCTGAATGATGTAGCCTGACTCTGCCGAATGCACAGAAGGTGAGCGCTGGGGAAGAAGGAAGGGGCTGGGGGACAGTGAGCCCAAGTCTAGGAGGGAGGAGAGTCTGAGAGTCATTGGTGTGGGCAGCACAGGTACCAAGGGGCTGCCGAAGGAGGTGTGGACAGAGAAGCACTGCCATGAGGTTCTTTTGTGTAAAAAAATTTTAAGACTTTATTTTTAGGTAGTCTCTATACCCAGTGTGGAGCTCGAACCTACAACCCTGAGATCAGGAGTCATAGGGTCCACCACCTGAGCCAGCCAGGCGCCCCTCATGAATTTTTTTAATTGCACACATTAAGCTTTTCCTGTGTGCCTGGTGTGAGAGAGAGAGAGAGAGACAGGAAAAAACGGAATGAGAAGGGGGTGTCAGGAGAGGGAAGATCATCTTATTTGTCTTCACAATTAAAGGTCTGGATATATTTGCCAAGATTATGTCATGACTTTCACTATTTGCCCTTGGACAGCTGTCAAAAAGTTAATGTGGTTAATTGAGTTTCCTTTTCCTGTCTCCCACTTGTCCTGTCCCCTCCTCTTTCCCTTATCTTCTCTGAGACTCACTTCAGGCGCCATCAGCTTCCTTCAGTGGCTGCTTCCATTTCCAGTGCCCAATACTTGTTGGACTAAATGTCTTCTCTATGCTCCTTCTCCGGAATGTCTTGGGAATCACTCTATCACTGGGCTTCTACAGCACATTGTATGAATATCTGTTCTGTGTTTTTTTTCTTACCTGGACTGTGAGTTCCTTAGGAGGAGGGGTCAAGTCTTACTCATCTGTATGTCTTTATATCTAATAAATGTTAGTTGAATGAATGAATGAATAATTTTCCCGTACCTTGTAGTAGACACACTCCTCACCATCCGTCAGTGTGGCAGTGACGTCACTGAGCTTTGATGGTTGGGAGACCCATGACCCGCAGATAGACCACTTGAGCCTTAAAAAAGTCAGGGTGGGCTGAAAAATAAGTAAGGTGGAGTTCCGGACCTAGAGATGCTCCACTGAGAAGGTTTCAGGGACGGCTGGGAGCAGGAAATAAATTATGCAGTGCTGTTTTGGTATCCCAGAAGAGGCCTCATATGCAGGCCGCTCTGGAAGTGTGTCATTAATTAAGCCTGGGGAGGTCCTGGGAAGACTGGCATTTGGCCTGAGTCTTTGAGTATGTGGTTGCTCACCAGGTGGAAAAGGAGAAGCATGTGCCAGTCTATAAAGGTATGAGGATCATCTTCCGAGAAGTTCAGAAGAAGCCTGAGGTTCCTGGGAGTTGGGGAATGGGAACATGGCGGGAAGTGAGACCAGAGGAGCCACATGTAACGATAACGTAGCTGGTCTTTACTCTCTTGGCTGTGGGGAGCCATGGAAGGTTTTAAAGTCAGAGGAATGGCACAGATTCACGTTTTAGAAAAATGCCTGGCAGCAGTGTGAACACTGGATGGGAAGGGAAGAACTAGAGTGGGTACACTGGTTAGGAAGCAGGTGGCAGAGGCCAGGTGTGTGGAATGAAGGGCCTGGATTAAGGCCTTGTAGTGGACGTGTGGAGAGAAGGCAGTGAACGTGTGGTGTGTGATGTGGGGAGGGAAGATTTATGAGTTCTATGGACTGGAGCTACATGCATGAAAGAATAGACCACGGTTGTAGACTTTATAATCCTTTAGCCACCAGCTTGGAAAGTAGAAAGGAAGCATTGGTATTGGTTTTGGACATTTGAGAATGGGACATTCAAATGGCGGTTACTAGCAGACCATTAGGAATGGTCTCCCAAGTTGAGGAGCAAGAGATACAGACAGAGTGTGGATCACGTGTGAGGAAGGGTGTGATTACAAAGGGGAGCTAGCAGAGCAGTGAGGGGGGCCAAGCAAAGGACCCAGGGCACCACAACATTTAAGGGCATACTCAGGGGAAGACCATGTAACAACAGATTCAGAAAGGGAAGTAGTCCACATCAGCGGCCACCAAGAGGTCAGTTGGGATGAGAAGTAAAATGAGGCCATTGGGTTTGACCAAATCAGAAGCTCTCAATGAGAAAAATTGTAATGCAGGCATTAGAAACTTCATTCCAGTGACTAAATGCAGTGGGTTTTAAAGGTTAGAGAAAATGAATTATAGACCACCTTTTAATAAAAAAATTAAAAAATAGGAGTTTGAGTACAGATCAAGGGTAGAGGGAAGGTCTTTATTTTAGTATAAGGTAGTGTAAGTGTAGTGCAGTGATCCCGAACGTGTCTGCAGTTGCTTAGGACAACCGCTGTAGGAATGGAGAAGGAGCTGACCAGGGGCAGGTCGTGGTGTGTCACCCAGCAGTGAGGGCCTGGCAAATGGCAGCGTTACCTGACTTTTCTCCCATTAGCACACTCTTTATCCTAAGAGCTGGAACAAGTAAAATACAACATATTTATTTATATTAATAAATCACTGTTTTTTCAAAATAATTTATTGTAAGTTTTTTTAAAGACTTCTTAAAAAGTTTGTTTATTTTGAGAGAGAGAGAGCACTCGTGCAGGCGCAAGCAGAGGAGAAGCAGAGAGAGAGGGAAAGAGAGCATCCTAAGGCTCCACGCTGACAGCAGGGCTCAAACTCATGAACCGTGAGATCATGACCTGAGCCAAAATCAAGAGTCGTATGCTTAGCTGACTTAATGTGCCCCTATTGTAAGGTTTTTTAAGATAACAAGTACTTTCCAGTATTCTTATTTTTGTGTGTGATAAAATCTACATAAGATTTGCTATTTTAAACATAAAATTTTACCATTAAATTTGTTTTAATGTTTATTTTTGAGAGAGAGAAAGAAAGAGAGAGAGAGAGGGCACCAGTAGGGGTGGGGCAGAGAGCGAGGGAGACACAGAATCTGAAGCAGTCTCCATGATCTGAGCTGTTAGCATGGAGCCTGACATGGGGCTTGAACCCACGAACCATGAGATCATGACCTGAGATGAAGTCGGACGCTCAACCAACTGAGCCACCCAAGTGCCCCTAAAATTTACCATTTTTAAGTGTACAGTTCTGTTAATCTTAAGCACATTCCCATTATTGCACATCCATCACCACCATCCATCTCCAGAACCTTTCCCACATACCCAGCTGGAGCTCTGTGCCCATTAAACACTAACTCCCCATTTGGTCCTCCCCTTCTTCCCCCCAGCCCTTGGCAAATACCACTCTACTTTCTGGGTCTATGAATTTAACTACTGTAGAAACCTGGTGTAAGAGGAGTCATACAACATTTGTCCTTCTGTGACTGGCTTATTCACTTAGCATAATGTCTTCAAGCCTTATCCATGTCCTAGTATATGTCAGTATTTCCTTCACTATTCTTAAAATATGATTTGAACACACCATGTTTCCAAGAGCACAACTGCTCTACAACCCTTATGAAGTCGCTAGACGTGCCACATTCGTTTCCACAGGGGAGGGAGTAGAAGACAGTTCACATTTATCATGTTTATCCCATTTACCTGGTGTCGGGTGCTGCACTGGTTGCAAAAGTTTCATGTGACTCCTCCACCTTCACAACAACTCCTGAAGGTGGATATTACTGTTCTTTTACGGTGGAATGAGTGGGATTTCAGAAAACTTAATCAGCACATACAGGGTCCCACAGCTAGCTAGGATTCAAATTCTGGCCATCCTGATACCAGACTCTGTGATCTTTTTACAACCTTTCAGTTCTCTGTGTAGTACTGTATCTAATTATATTATTCTAAAGAAGTCTAATCTCCTTGCCTTGAACTTAACGAAGATGTGCTTTTTAAGGATTTCCTGGTGTTCAGTGAATGTTCTAGGGTCCTCATGAACATTAAAGTGTCCCTGTCTTATATTTAAGCTTTTAAAAACAGAACCACGTATTTGCCAAAAGTGAATTACTTGTGTAATTAATTGATTTCATGTAGTGACTTATTTAATATTGTCTGGTATTAGTTATCCAACTTGGAATGTATCTGGGATAATTTATAGCGCTAAGTTGGTTGATTGATAGAGGTTTCTGAAGGAAAATACTTTTATTGACTAAATCTGTATTTCAGTCCTTATCACAAATAGAAAAATTTTTAAATGAAAATACATAACTCTCCATTTTTGAGGATCTCACAAAACAAAATATTATTCAAGTAATCTGACTGCAATATTTAAAGCCAAAAACCACAATCTAATATTTGCCTTGCTGAAGGTTTTTTTTTTTAACCTATTCTGTTTTTCTGAATTCTTGAATCCTCTATCCTGTGCCAGTGAAGGATATTTTTCTTCAAGGATCTAAGTGATGACAGTGGCATCTCAAGGCCATTGAATGGATGATCCTGATAAAGTAAAAAAAAAAAAAGTCACAGAACAATTATTTCCAGAACTCGGGACCTTTGTGGAAGTAAGCCAGTGGGCTTTGGTGGTGTTTGAAGGCTGTGCTTATCTGTGCATCTTTGTTCAGTGTTTTGCTCTGAAAGCTTTGGGAGCACTGCTGAATTTTTGAGTTTCATATGCATTCCGTGACCAATTGATTGTTAGACCCAATGTCTGAAGTTTGTGTTGACTTTAGAAAGTCATTCTCTGAAGCTCCTTTTTGGGAAGAGTCTAAAGAAGAAAGAGTACCAGAAGCCAGTGCCAGTCTTCACAGTGGAGGCGTGCACAAGGGAAAGTGGATCTGTGGCACCGTCATTTTCCAAGTTAACGATGAAAACAAGGAGTAGTAAATCAGAAGCTGTGTAAGACACCCTAAATTCATCCTTTAGGCAGATAATACCAGATCACCCAGGGTAGATGGTTGTTTCTGTCCATTTAATTTTTTATGTTTTCTTGAAGATTGACAGAATTCGATTTTCACAGCCCTGGTCCATGGTATATCGAAGTGTTTTAGAACCAGATGATTGGGAGGTGTGGAATCTCTTCTGTTACATCAAGGCTCTGCATAAAATTTAAAAACAACTAATTAACATCTGTAGTGAAAAATTTCTCACCATAAGTCATGGACAAAGGGCACATTTACCTGCTTCAAGTCAGGACTTCAACTATAATCAACCATTCAGGCTGTGTTGCTTTATTCAAAATGTAAAGGAAGGAACAGTGCTCAAGCTATATAGCAAAGGTATTTTTATTATTGTTTATTTTTAAAATATTTTTATTTTTTTCCCCTTTATAGTGTATTGTCAAGTTGGTTTCCATATAACACCCAGTACTCATCCCAACAAGGGTCCTCCTCTGTACCCCTCACTCCTCTTCCCTTCTCCCCACCCCCATCACCCCTTAGTTTGTTCTCAGTATTCAAGAGTCTCATGGTTTGCCTCCTTCCCTCTCCCAACTATGTTTTCCCCCCTTCCCATCCCCTATGGTCCTCTGTTAAGTTTCTCCTGTTCCACTTATAAGTGAAAACATATGATATCTGTCCTGCTCTGCCTGACATTTTGCTTAGCATGACACCCTCAAGGTCCATCCACGTTGCTACAAATGGCCAGATTTCATTCTTTCTCATTGCCATGTAGTATTCCATTGTATATATAAACCACATCTTCCTGATCCATTCATCAGTTGATGGACATTTAAGCTCTTCCCATGATTTGGCTATCTTTGAAAGTGCTGCTATGAACATTGGGGAACATGTGTCCCTATGCATCAGCACTCCTCTATCCCTTGGATAAATCCCCAGCAGTGCTATTGCTGGGTCATAGGGGAGTCCTAATGTTAATTTTTTGAGGAACCTCCATACTGTTTTCCAGAGCGGCTGCACCAGTTTACATTCCCACCAATAGTGTAGGAGGGTGCCCGTCTCTCCACACCCTTGCCATCATCTATAGTCTCTTGATTTGTTTTTAGCCACTCTGACCGCTGTGAGGTGGTATCTCAGTGTAGTTTTGATCTATATTTCCCTGATGATGAGTGACGCTGAGCATTGTATCATATGTCTGTTGGCCATCTAGATGTCCTCTTTGGAGAAGTGTCTGTTCATGTCTTCTGCCCATTTTTTCACTGGATTATTTGTTTTTTGGGTATGGAGTTTGGTGGGTTCCTTATAGATTTTGGATACTAGCCCTTTATCCAGTATGTCATTTGCAATGATCTTTTCCCATTCCATAGGTTGCCTATTAGTTTTATTGATTGTTTCCTTTGCTGTGCGGAAGCTTTTTATCTTGATAAGGTCCCAATAGTTCATATTTGCTCTTGATTTCCCTTGCCTTTGGGGATGTCAAGTAAGAAATTGCTGCGGTTGAGGTCGAAGTTGTTTCCTGCCTTCTCCTCTAGGGTTTTGATAGTTTCCTGTCTCACATTCAGGTCCATCATCCATTTTGAGTTTATTTTTGTGTATGGTGTAAGAAAGTGATCTAGTTTCGTTCTTTTGCATGTTGCTGTCCAGTTCTCCCAGCACCATCTGTTAAAAAGGCTGTCTTTTTTCCATTGGATACTCTTTTCTGCTTTGTCAAAGATTAATTGACCATACGTTGGTGGGTCCAATTTTGAGTTCTCTATTCTATTCCATTAGTCTATGTGTCTGTTTTTGTGCCAATACCATACTGTCTTGATGGTTACAGCTTTGTAGTAGAGGCTAAAGTCTGGGGTTGTGATGCCTCCCGTTTTGGTTTCCTTCTTCAATATTACTTTGGCAATTCAGGGTCTTTTGTGGTTCCATACAGATTTTAGGATTGTTCTAGCTTTGAGAAGAATGCTCATGCAATTTTGATTGGAATTGCATTGAATGTGTAGATTGCTTTGGGTAGTATTGACATTTTAACAATATTTATTCTTCCAATTCATGAGTACAGAATGTTTTTCCATTTCTTTGTGTCTTCTTCAGTTTCTTTCATAAGCTTTCTATAGTTTTCCTCAAACAGATCTTTTACATCTTTGGTTAAATTTATTCATTTTATGTTTTTTTTGTGCACTTATGAATGGGATTCGTTTCTTGATTTCTCTTTCTGTTGCTTCATTACTGGTGTATAAAAATGTAACTAATTTCTGTACATTGATTTTGTACCCTGTGACGTTGCTAATAGGCTTCTGGTGGAGTCTGTCAGGTTTTCCATGTAGAGTATCATGTCATCTGTGAAAAGTGAAAGTTTCGCTTCATCTTTGTCAATTCTGATGCCTTTTATTTCCTTTTGTTGTCTGATTGCTGATGCTAGGACTTCCAGCACTATGTTTCATAGTATTTCCTGATAATTGCTTGTATTTTTGAGGGATTGGTTGTAATAAACCCATTTTCATTCATGATTTTGTCTTATTTGGTGTTCTCTCTTTTCATTTTGAGAAGCTTGGCTAGAGGTTTATCAATTTTTTCCCCCAAAAAACCAACTCTTGGTTTCATTTATCTGTTCAACTGTTTTTTTTTTTTTTTGGATTCTATATTATTTCTTTCTGCCCTGATCTTTATTATTTCTCTTCTTCTGCTGGATTTGGGGTGCTCTTGCTGCTCTGCTTCTTGTTCCTTTAGGTGTGCTGTTAGATTTTATATTTGTGCTTTTTCTACTTTCTTGAAATAGGCCTGGAGTGCAATGTTCTTTCCTCTTAGGACTGTCTTTGCTGCATCTCAAAGAGTTTGTTTGAATTGTTGTATTTTCATTTTCATTTGTTTCCATATATTCTTAATTTTTTTCTCTAATTGTCTGATTCATTCTTTAGTAGAATGTTCTTTAGCCTCCATGTTTTTGGAGGTTTTCCAGACTTTTTCCTGAGATTGATTTCAAGTTTCATAGCATTTTGATCTGAAAGTGTGCATGGTATTATCTCAATTCTTTTATATTTATTTAGGGTTGCTTTATGTCTCAGTATATGATCTATCTTGGAGAATGTGCCATGCATACTCGAGAAGAAAGTGGATTCCATAGCCTCAGGATGTAGAGTTCTAAATATATCTGTCAAATCCATCTGGTCCAGTGTGTTGTTCAGGTCCATTGTTTCTTTAGTGATTTTCTGTCTAGTTGATCTGTCCATTACTGTAAGTGGAGTATCAAAGTCCTCTGCTGTTTGCACATTCTTATCAATAAGATTGTTTCTGTTTGTGATTAATTGTTTTATGTATTTGGGTGCTTCCGAATTCGGTGCATAGACATAATTGTTAGCTCTTCCTGATCAATAGACCCTGTAATTATTATTTAATACCCTTCTTCATCTCTTGTTACTGCCTTTACTTTAAAATCCAGTTAGTCAGGTATAATAAGTATGGCTACTCCAGCTTTCTTTTCACTTCCAGTAGCATGATAGATATTTCTCCATCCCCTTACTTTGAATCTGAAGGTGTCCTCAGGTCTAAAATGAGTCTCTTTTAGACAGCAAATAGATGGATTTTGTTTTCTTATCCATTCTGATACCCTGTGTCTTTTGATTTGAGCATTTGGTCCACTTACATTCAGTGTTACTGAATAATATGGGTTTAGAGTCATTGTGTTCTCTGTGGGGTTCATGCTTGTAGTAGTGTCTCTGGTACCATGTGTTCCTTCCAACATTTTCCTCCTTGCATCCTCTTTAGGATTTCTTGTAAGGCTGGTTTAGTGGTGATGAATTCTTTCCATTTTTGTTTGTTTGGGAAAACTTTTATCTCTCCTTCTATTCTGAATGGCAGGCTTGCTGGATAGATTATTCTTGGCTGCATATTTTTTCTGTTCATCACATTGAAGATTTCCTGCCATTCCTCTTTGGCCTGCCAAGTTTCAGTAGATAGGTCTGCAACTACTCTGATAGGTCTCCCTTTGTATGTTAGGGCCCTTTTATCCCTAGATGCTTTCATAATTCTCTCTTTATCCTTATATTTTGCCAGTTTCACTATGATATGTCATGCAGATGATCAGTTCAAGTTACGTTTGAGTGGAGTTCTCTGTGCCTCTTATATTTCAGTGGCTGTTTCCTTCCCCAGATTGGAGAAGTTCTCAGCTATAATTTTTTCAAGTACCCCTTTAGGACCTTTCTCTCTCTCTTCTTCTTATGGAATTCCTATGAGATTGATAGTGTTCCATTTGATTGCATCACTCAATTCTCAAATTCTCCTTTTGTGCTCTTCGATCAGTTGTCACTCTTTTTCTCGCCTTCCTCTTTTTCTATAATTGTGTCTTCTGATTCACCTATTCTCCTCTCTGCCCTTTCAATCAGTGCAGTGGCTGCCTCCATTTTATTATAATTATGCACCTCATTTATAGCATTTTTTATTTCATCACAACTATTTTTAAGGTCAATAATCTTTGTAGCAATAGCTTTTCTGGTGTCTTCCATGCCTTTTTAAGCCCGGTGATTAATTTTATGACTATTGTTCTAAATTCTTGGTCAGTTTTGTTGCTTATATCTGTTTTGATCAATTCTTCAGTTGTCATTTCTGCCTGGAATTTCTTTAGAGGAGAGTTCTTATATATTGTCATTTTGGCTAGCTTTCTATCTCTTGTAAGTTTTGAAAGCTTGTTAGCACTCTGCACCTGTGAATTCTGCTATATTAAAGGAGGCTCATTGACTGCCCACGGCCTGTCCATTCAGGAAGTGTTATTTTAATGGTGTCCCTTGGTCTCTCTTGTGCCTTTGGTGATTTTATTTTTCTACTCATAGTGATATTTGGGACTCTCCACCATGTGTACTTTGGCTTGTTTCTTCAGATAGCCCTGGCACAGCAGCTTCCATGGAATCCCTAAACGTCCAGGGCAGTCTTCTGGATTATGGACCTTGTGCTCTTATTTTCTTGCTTTCATTGCCCCCCTGGAAGCTTCAGTTCCCCAAATCTCCAGATAAAGAGTGGTTCCAATGGCTCCCTTAAGCCTCAGTGTTCAGAGAACAGCGATGAATAGTAAAGGAAGGCTGGATGATTCTTGAGACTTTTCTGATTCCTGAAGCTTTGCTCTGAGATCCAATCAGGGAGGAAGTAGGCTTCCTAGGCTCCCTACTTGGAGAAAACTAAGCCACTTTTTCTCGACAGTGTGCTGCAACTTCGATCCACAGAAATTCCCAATATAAAGGCTCATTATTGGACAAACATGGTAGGCAGTGCTTCTCAAAGTGTGGTCCTCACACCAGCATCATCAGCATCCCCAGGAAATGTTTCAGAAATGCACTCATCAGACCCCATCCCAGGTGGACTGATTCAAAATTTCTGGGGCATGCTGCCATCTGTGTTCTGAAAGCTCTCCAGATTATTTTGATACACACTAACCACTGCCCTCCGGGGCCAGCGGGGCCGGCGTGGAAGCAGTCATTTGCAAATCACAGCAGAGGTATTTTTAAAGCAAATCTTGTGTGGCTTTTGCTGGGTCAGGTGAGTGGGTGATGGAGGGCAGAGTTGTAGTGAAAACTGACTTCCAGCAAGGGTTGGGAACCCATGCCGTATAGAGCAGGTATGGGGCCACGCATATGCTCAAGGAAAACAAAGTCTCTGGAAGGGAGACAGCCGAGTGGTTAGGTGGTGGGTCCAGTGCCTGAGGCGATTGCTGGACCCGAAAGGACTATATCTGGGGCCCAAAGGCTAATCGACTTGCTCTCTTTACCTCAGAACCTAAGAGTTGAGCCTGCGTCTGGGATAGAAGTAGAGTGGCCTGACAGAGTGGACTGATTCCCAGGAATTCTGGCCAGAGGGAAAATAAAATCCTTGAAGGCCTTTGAGAGTCCTTTTAATGTTCTAGACCTACCATGAAGTTTTATGTGATTGCCCTACTGTGTAGTTGGAATCCTAAAGACCAGGACAGGTGTGGGGTATAGAGGTTAGTCACACAGCTGTAGTTTAAGTATCCTCTGGGTTTTGTCTTTATTGTCTGCACTGTTAAGTGTTGTTTAAAAATTTTTTAATATTTTTATTTATTATTGAGAGACAGGGAGAAACAGAGCATGAGCCTGGGAGGGGCAGAGAGAGGGGGAGACACAGAATCTGGAGGAGGCTCCAGGCTCTGAGCCCAGCACCGGGTTCAAACTCGCAGACCACGAGATCATGACCTGAGCCAAAGTTGGACACTTAACCGATTGAGCCACCCAGGCACCCCTGCACTGTTCAGTTTTATAAAACTTAGTAGAGTGTTCTCTAGTTTACATTGAAGCAAGAATTCTTCCTTGATATCAGGCAACATGTCAGCTATCTTTCTCAGTATATATTTAGTCACCGTGGACACATAATCAAAACAAGTGTACTGCACACTTTGGGTGAATACTAAAATGCATCAGAGGTGGACGTTTTTCTCAAGTTATCTCAGCTAATGGACAAATGATGAGTTCCGCAGTCAGACCCAACCTAGGTTCAGATCGTGCAGTTGCCATGTGGTAGATGTATAACCTTGAAAAAGCCACTCAATCTCCTTAAGGCTTCCACGGTTAAACATCTAGTACATAGCACCCCAGGATCTAATAGTCTCTGTCTCAGAGGAGTGCTGGAGGCCTAAAGAGATAGTAGCTGCACAGGATTAAGAGCGCTGGAAGTGGAACACACCCAGAGATTTGAATGGAATGCTGCCCAATGGGCCCAGGGCATATGACTTTGCTGGAGGTTCAATGTTGGAGATATGACTTGGGGGGTTATACTTATGGAAGCAATGACCGATGCCATATGACACTGAAAGACATTGCCAGAGGCACATACAAGAACTGATGAGGCAGAACACAGATTCTTAAGGTTTCTTATTCACCAAAGTGGACTGACAATTATATTTCTCACTTTCTTTGATGTTCTGTTGATAACATTGTGCTCTCAACTTATTTTAATATCTAAATAGTTAATATCACTGATTCCTCTGTAATGTTCCTTATTCTTAAAAAAACTATGTAATGCTTGGCACATGCTAAAGGTTATATAATTCGATAAGTTAATGGGATATTATCAATACATTGAAGCTGCCGTGTGAAGAGGAGCTTAAATCGTTTATTGCACCAGTTGAATTACTAAACATACATGGGTCAGTCATGACTTATTTCTTGAATGCCACCTCTGTTTCCCCTCCTAAGTGTCTGATATTGGTCTTAGGCCCTTGTTGGTCAATAGGTCCAATATTTGGGAAAAAGAACTGAACATGGACCAGTGGGGGGGGGGAGTGTAAGGACAGGCTGGAACCTGCCAGTGTCCCATGTCTGTCACCACATCTCATGAGGAGAGAGTCATGATTTCAGAGAGTGACTGCTGCTGTGATTCCTCCTCCCAGATCTCAAGTAAATTCCCCTTTTGGCCTGTCTGGCCTAGCAACATCTACGGAAGGGGATCCTGGGAAACAGTTCCACCTTAACCAAGTTGCTGTAGTACAAACCACCGCACGTTCCCATGCTTACTGTTGGATTGTAAACAAGAGAGACACTCATAGTTATTTCTGCCTAAAAAATACCAGGGACCCCTGGGTGGCTGACTTGGTTAAGTGTCTGACTTCAGCTCAGGTAATGATCTCACAGTTAGTGGGTTCAAGCCCCATGTCAGGCTCTGTGGTGACAGCTCAGAGCCTGGAGCCTGCTTCAGATTGTGTGTCTCTCTCTCTCTGTGCCCCTCTCCCACTTGTGCTCTGTCTCCATAAAAGGAATAAACATTAAAAAAATTTAGAAAATATGAGAATAGTTAAGATATCATGATACCTTAAAAATAAAAATTAACTTGATTAAAGGATTTTTTTGCATTAAACCATGTCTTAAGTTTTAAAGCCATGAAATAAGATAGTAGTAATATAACTCATCTTCTTTCGTTAAAAGAAATTATTCTTTTAACTTGACAAGTAAAGTGAATCTCATGCTAAATTTTTTTAAATTATCCAATACAGTGCCATCTAGTGATAAATAATTTACTTTCCAGTTATTGAAAATAGTCTGCTACTACATTTTACTTCTTAATAAAGCAGTAACTTCACTTTTAATTGTGTCCAACTCATCAGACATAGAGGACTATCTCTAAATAAAATTTGTAAAACGTTAGAACTGAAAAAGAAAAAAGAAGAGCTAGAAAAGATTTTTTTTATCCTTGGAGTTTTTTCTGCATCTACATATGTAATGGATCACAGTTTGTTCATTTTACTGGCTACTTGTTAGATCCAGGAGGAAAATGATTTTTCAGTTTATGAAAGGAACAGAGTTATTTTAGAAATGTGAGGTAACAGAATGAGCATGGATTTCAAAATCAGGCAGGCGAGGCTTTGTCGTCTTGGTCTTGTTTTCCTTGTGCTCTGGCAGGCAGCGCGTTAAGACCTATAGATGCGCTGAGTTACCGAATAGTCACAGAAACCCGAGGAGGCATTCACCAGGGAGGAAACCGGGGCTCCCGGAACAGTTGGCTTGAGGGTGCTTATCTCATTGGATTTTGCTTTTTAGTGTTTTGTATGTTTCTCTAATACAGAGCAACCTTTGCAGGGGAACATTTAGTCCTTTGTGTTTTCTCAGCTCCAGGAACACGTTTGTACATCTCCGGTTCAGTGGGTGAACGTTTGTATGTGTTTTTTTTTTTCTTCCACAAATGATAACATAATAGCCACAATGAAAACAGAAAATTAAATTGTTCAGATAAAACGTCAGTATGTTCTCTCTTTTATTCAAATGGAAAGAATATATATAATTTTAAAACAAGTATTATACAGTCAGAAATTTTAGGTTCTAGTGTCTCCCTGGCCACTTTTTAATTTAATCTTAATCTTAATTCTACATGCCTAGAATTCAGAATCCGAGAGTTATACAAGGCTGGTTGTAAAACCCCCGCCCAGCTCCTTGGTCTTTGGAGTTCAGCTCTGAG
Source organism: Suricata suricatta (assembly GCF_006229205.1). Lineage (NCBI taxonomy): Eukaryota > Metazoa > Chordata > Mammalia > Carnivora > Herpestidae > Suricata > Suricata suricatta. The sequence goes on from NC_043701.1 coordinate 21,097,413, forward strand.
GCTTGATTCCCTTGTTACTTACCTCCAAATCACTAAATGTGTGTTGCTCTTCCCGGCTTTTACATTTTCAGTCTAGGCGTTACCCTTGACTTCTCATGATAGAAGAAGAGGACTTAATATTTCCTTTGCACCTCACTCTATGTGCAGGACCCTCCTCCCTTTTCATTAAATAGTTAAATTTTGAATCAGAGTCCATGTTCACATTATTATGACCATAGAAAGAAACATATTCACAGCTGAGGCATATAATCCATGAATGTTTCCTCTGGTGTTAATAATTGTCTTTTTAAAAAAATTTTTAAAAATTTTTAGAGAGGAGGCTGTGGTTTGCTTAGTTTTTATGTATTTATCACTTACTCATTTCTATATATACTCTTTCTCAGGTGTCCAAATGTAGTTATGATACGCGACCTTGAGCCCGTTGTTTAGCCCTTCTGATAAAATACTTTGTCATTCACAGAAGGAAGTGTCCAGATGACATGATGTAACACTTCAGGGTTCGATGAAACAGACATCTGGGGATTCTGTGTGCATCACATCCTGTGTGGGCCAACTAGCCAGCCCTGCACGCAGCCGTCCTGCCGGCTGGCGGTCTTTTCTCAGACCGTCTCGGCTGCCTCCCAGAGGGTCTGTGGGACTCCGGGCCTGGGTCAGGGTAGAGCCCGATTTGTGCAGGATCAAGACTGCTTATCAGCAGGAGCCCCCTCAAATACCCATTATAAGCTTATAAATACCCTCATTCCAGTCAGATGATTGGGGATTCTTTGATTAAGAAGACTTACTTAAGTCTTTTGATGGGTAGAAACACTGGTTAGTTTTTATAGTGAATAGTCAAGGAGAAGCAGAGTGGATCCATTAAAGTTACCTAGAGTGAAATAAGACTAAATGGCATACAGGAGATGAGTGAAGAACAATTCAAATCTTGTTTGAAACAAATAAAAATAAAACAGAAGCCCTGGAATTAGAGCTTCTCACAGATTGTTAGTGAAAAGAGTGCTGGACACAAAAACATCTAATGACTCTGAGCTTGGTAGATACTTTGTTTACTGTGGTCATGGACTTGGTAAGGCTGTGGATAGCGTTGAGATGTTATTTTGGGGGGATGTGTTGTTACCATATATAAGTGTGGAGGAAAAAACTAGAGGAGAGAATGAGTTCACATTATTTTAATAAATAGTTGCCACAGAAGCTGTCCTTCTAGACACCTAGCACTAGGAGGCTACAGAGATTTGAGATTCTGATGGAGGGGTTTTAGTCCTGCATCTTCCCTGTCAGACTTGAAAAAGAAACCGAAGCTAAAGAGCCCTCTTGAAAAGCTGCAGAAACTTAAAATTCAGGATCAGATAAACTCGATGAAAAAGTCATTATCCTGTTTTTCATAATGCAGTGGTTCGTGAATCTAACCACACGACTCTACTTCTCTATGTGCTTGGGACGTGGTTGGTAAATCAAGCAGGTTTACTCTGCATATGACCACCACTTTTAAAACCTGTTCTTCTGATTTTTTTGTTTGTTCTTGACCCTCTGGATGCCCGCCCCTGGTTTACTTCGTGCCTGGAGGAGTGCCACAGCTTCCCTGACTGATCACACCTCTTGGCTCCTTTCCCTCCAGTCCATTCAGTGTATTGACAAGAGTTATTGTCAAAAATAGTTTTGGTCCCGTGAGTTCTCCAAAGATGAGAACTGGTCAGGTCAGAACTGTTTCTGGCCACATAGGATTTCAGATCTAAGCCTGTTCATTCATTCATTCATCCATTCATTCGTTCACCGACCGTGTATGAGTGCCTTTATTACAAGACAGACCTTCGGGGGGGGTGTCTCATGGGCTTTAGGAGTCCTATTCATTTTCTGTGTCCCCCGCAGAGCCTCTCTTACGGCTAAACAAAGATGCCTTTTCCTACCTCAGTTTCACCTCTGTGCCTTTAAACACGAATCAACCTCTGTCATTTCAGAATTCTCTTCTTTCAGGACTGCTTCTTGCGAATTCCAAACCACGTCTCTCTCCCTTGCTCTGATCTCCCAGCTCTTGTAGTACTTAATTCATTCTACGTTAGTTGTGTTTATTTTTAGTTTTGTGTGTGTGTGTGTGTGTGTGTGTGTGTGTGTATCAGAATTAAAAAATTAAATGCCTATATGCAGTTGCTTTAGAACAGGGTGGTCTTTTATTTATTTCTTTATATCTCCTGTTAGTGGGGGCAGATACTCTGAAAAAGGGAAGGACTAACTTAAGGCTGTAGCACGTCCACCTGCTGCTTTTCCTGCAACTTTTCACCAAGCTGTTCTTTTGTAACGGAATCTCAGTTTTGTTAAAAAATCTTTGCATGTCTGTGTGCTTTGGGGAAGGTGGGCTTGGGCCCCAGCCTCTGGCTCTCAAGAAGCTTCCATTCTTGCCAGCTGATTAGTTTGTAAGCCCGGAACCCAGTTCTGGCCCACAAGGGCCTCGGGAAAGGTTTCCCTCCCTGGGAAGATCTCACCCATCTCGGGCCGCGTATCAGCCACGTTGCAGGCACAAAGTGAGTGCCACGTGTCACACCAGGGACCGAGGAAGACAGATGGGGCTTGTGTCTTGGCCGGCACCATTGAACCCTCCTTCCTTGGGATTTCTAGTTGTGTGCAGATTGTAAAGCTTGGTTGGTTTGGGATTTTCTTTCCCTTTGAGATGAAGGCATCTGACTGGCCCTCATCGGTCAGGTCTCCGTTCACATCTCTCTGACCTCTCGCAACGCCCTGCAATCTGTGGCAGACTTGCGGAACCGTGTGGTAAGATTAGCTGAGGGTCCGTACACTTGACTGCGAACTCCGTGAGGGCGGGAGCTTTCTCTTGTGCACCGTGGTGTCCTGAGGAACTGGCCTGGCGCCTGGTGATGATAAGTTTGTAATGTCTGTATTTATTCATGCTCTCCTGAAAGTAGACAAGGAGACGGGCAGATGGTTAGTTAACAGCAATAATTTCGGACTGGGGACTCGGAGTTTATAACCTCTGGACTATCTCCGCGGCCCCAATCTCATCATCCTCTGAAATGTGAACATACCTCAAGGGAGATTCATCTCTTACTGTCTGTTCAGGGATCCTTTAAGTGTTAAGGCTTGTCCCTTAATCCAGGTCTCAGTAAACTTTGTCCAGGAAGCCATAAGTGTGCAAGTGTATAAAAACATTTACATCCTGACAGTGACACACACTAGGTGCTCAGTAAACTATTTGTTACATGTTTAACAAATTCAAAGATTCCACCCAACCGCGGGGTCTCTGCTGAGGCAGGGGTCCGAGGCTCTGGTGGGAGGGTGGGAGACAGCGTATCAGCGCGATCTGGGGGGATTTCTTAAGTAGTTAATACAGTTCCTACCCCCAGATTCTGACCTGCTCCTGTTACTGTCACATTCCTTGGGGGTTTGGTTTTTGGGCCCCAAAAAGTGAGAGCCTCTTTTGTAGCCTTTCCTGTTAAAGTTCGTGACGGGGCCGTTTTGTCTGACTTCTCATCCCAAGTTGCTGTGTCATTGTTTACACCCGTCCCCACTGACTCTTCTCTTCGCTGCTTACCTACGTCCGTTCAGTAGGATTCTTTCAAGGAAGTTCCTTTCTTTTTTAAATTAATACCTTGCCTTTTTTAAGTGAGGGTTTGAGACAACTCTGTGGCAAAAACATGTAAAATGAAATAGTATATCAACAGAAAATTAGAACTAAGAAAAAGGTTATAAATATGTTGACTGACTTTAATTTAGATTTGCTTCTGTTTTTTATGTGTTGCCTAGTACAGAAAGGCAGATATCACCAGTCATGTTTATGATTCTCAGCGTTTTTAAGTCACAGACTCTTCCGATGAAATCCGTGGACCCTTTTCTGAGAAGAGTGAACGCGCTCACACACAAACACAATTTTGCTGTAGTAATGGGCTCATCCTTTTGTTATTGTAGGAAACAGAACATTCTCCTTTCTCAGAAAGGAAGAAAACATTGTTAGTATTAGGCTCTTAAAAAACGACTTCTATAATAAAATGTTTCAAGTATATAGAAAAATTGACTAAACTGTCATCTTCCACTTTGTGATACTCGCTTTAGTTTTTTTTTCCCCCTAAGTAATAAAATCTCCTAGACAAGATAGAAGTCTTCTGTTCAACATTTTTGGTCCCATTCTCTTCTCTTTGTCCTTAGTAGAAACCACTATCTTGAATTTAGTGTTCAACATTTCAACACATTTTACACTTTTACTAGCATTATATATACCTGTGGCATATATATAACAATATTTTATATGATTTCAAACTATTAAATATTTTATTGTCTGTTACCTTCTGCAACTTTAACGTTTAACATTTCTTTTATCATGCTAAAAATCCTGTAACATGAGATCTTCCCTCTTAACACAGTTCTGAGTGCACAGGGCCTACCGTCAGCTGTCAGCGCGATGCTGTGCAGGGAGGTCTCTGGAGCGTGTGTGATTGAAACTCTGTTCTCCGTGAACACCGAGTCCCTATTTCTCCCTCTCCCCAACCCCTGCCGACCCCTTCTGCTTTCTGCCTCTATGAGTTTGACTACTTTTATGTCAGTGATACCATGCCGTGTTTGTCCTTCTGTGACTGGCTTGGTGTCACTTAGCGTAATGTTCTCGTGTCCGTGTCACACATGACAAGATTCCTTTCTTTTTATGGCCGGATAATACTCCAGTGTGTGTATATACCACGTTTTCTTTATTCATTCATCCACTGATGGGGATTTAGATTGTTTCCACCTCTTGGATATTGTGGATTATGCTGCAGTGGACATGGGAGTGCAGATAGCTCTACGAGCTTCTCATTTTTCATATTTTGAATAAGTATCTAGAGGTGGAGATTGCCACATGCTAGTTCTATTTAGAATATTTTGAGGAACCGACATACTGTTTCCCGGAGAAGCTGTACCATTTTATGTTTCCACCAACAGTGCGTAAGGATTCAGTTTCTACACTTACTTACTTGCTCCCACTTGTTATTTTCTGTTTTTGTTATTGTTTTAACAGGTGCGAGGTAGTACCTCATTGTGGTTTTGATTTACATTTCCCTCATAATTGATGATGTTGAGCATCTATTTATATACCTGTTGGCCATTTGTATGTCGTCTTTGGGGAAAAATTTCTACAAGTCCTTTGCCTTTGTTTAATCGAGTGTTACTTGATATTTTGCTATTGAGGTGTGGAAGTTCTTGATATGTTTTGGATATTAACCCCTTACCAGACACATATTTACAGTATTTTCTCCCATTCTATGGGTTGCTTTTCATGCTGTTGATGATTTCTTTTGCTTTGCAGAAGCTAATACTGTTTTTTTTGAAGGTTTACCCATGTTTGATAATGTGGTTGTCTTTAATTCTTTTACATACATGTAGTATTTCATAATAAGATGATATCACCAGATGCTTATCCATTCTCCCACTGATGCGTGTTTGTGTGGTTTTTGACTTTTTGCTCTTACAGGCAGTGCTGCAGACATTCTTATGTACGCCTCCTGAGGCATCTGTGCCAGTTTCTCTACTGTACATTTTCGGAAGTGGAAGTCCTTGGTTATAAGCCAAGCATCTTCACCTTTACTCTTGCCAAATTGCTCTCCAAAGTGGTTGCATCCATTCAGTTTTCTTTCATTATTGTATCCTATTTTGCCAGTCTGGTGTGAAATGGTACTTATTGTAGTGGTAAGTTGCATTATACTGAGTTTGGATATCTTAAGTTTATTAAAAAATTTTTTTAATGTTTTATTTGTATTTGAGAGAAAGAGTAGGGAAGGCGTAGAGAGACAGAGACAGAATCTGAAGCAGGCTCCAGGCTCTGAGCTGATGTCAGAGGGGCTGGACCTCACAAGCTGGGAGATCATGACCTGAGTGCAAGTAAGACGCTAAGCCAATTGAGCCACCCAGGCGCCCTTCCTCCTCTTTTTAGTAGTCTCTGTGCCTAACGTGGGGCTTGAACTCATGATCCTGAGATCAAGAGTCACATGCTCTACTGACTGAGCCAGCCAGACGCCTCTCTATTTTTTTTTTATTACATTAACTAGGACCTCTACATTATTGAATAAAAGTAATGATTGTCATCTGTCTCAGTTCCTGGCTTTTAAAGGAAAGACTTCTATTATTTAATCATTAGGTATGATTTTCCTGTAGCGTTTTTATGAAGTTAATCAAGTTTTTTTCTATTTTTGATATGCTAGGATATATACATGTATAGTCTTTTTTAAAAGTTTATTATTTTAAGAGAATGAGAAAGTGTGAGCAGGGGAGGGGCAGAGCGGGGTAGGGGGAGAGAGCATCCCAGGCAAGCTCCTGCTGCCAGCACAGAGCCTGACATGGACCTGAATGCACGAACCGTGAGATGATAACCTGAACCAAAATCAAGAGTCAGATGCCCAACCACCTGAGCCATCCAGGTGCCCCTGTGTATATATACATAGTTAAAAAAATTTTTTAATGTGTATTTTTGATAGAAAGAGAGAGTGAGAGCAGGAGAGGGGCAGAGAATCTGAAGCAGGCTGTGCACAGTAAGTTCAAAGCCCGACATGGGGCTTGAACCCACGAACCATGAGATCATGACCTGAGATGAAGTCAGACACTCAACCGACTGAGCCACCCAGGCGCCCCATGTATCGTTTTAAATCATGAAGATAACGAATTAACAAAACCATTTCTTATTCTCTTAAGTACAGATCTGACCTTGGATGAACTTTCTACTTAGTTCCTCTGAATCCTGATAAAAATGGAACGTCAACTACGTTACTAGGCAACGGTGCTTATGATCAAAGTGACCTTTACTTGGTAAATGTATTTGGACTGGGAGGAACTATACACGAACTCTTAAGTTCTTGGTTAGAAGCAGTAGTTTTGAGCTTCCCTGGGAGCACTTTTCAGACACGGGTGTGTCCTTTGTTGGGGTCCTTAGAAGCTGCGGCCGGGCCTATCATGTGAGATACTGGTTTCTCCTTGTGATGGAAGACTTCTAAGCCTGTGTGCCTCTGCACCGACCCAGTGATTCTCATTTCCTTTCACTGAGCTCTCATCTGAATCCAGACCTCTGGGCTGGCCACGTAGACTCCTGGGAGGGCTCCTCCTGTGAAGAGAAGTACATGAAACTGCCCCGCTGGCATGTGCCTTTTCCTCCTAGGCTTTCTGAGTAGATGGCAGCTCCGTGTGTGGCCTCTGCTGATTGGGTGGCTCAGAATGTGCAGTTAGAAGTGCCACATGGGCACTGTACAGTGCATCCAAACCAAATACGGAGAGTGTTTACTGGGGCTGATCTAAGTTTATTGACTCCTGCTCATAACCTTCAAGTTTTAATTTTTGCCTATTAGGAAGCTCATATTCGCATTGCTTATAGACTAATATTGTAAATTTGAACTTATGAAAATAATATATATAATATCCCCTCTTTATTTGCTTATGCGTTCTATTCCATCTGTTTGCCAACCCCAAAGTGGTTCCGCTACTAAAAAAGTTTGATAACTAATGTTTTATTTTATTTTTTAAAAATGTTTTATTTATTTATTTATTTATTTATTTTTAATTTATTTTTGATACTGAGAGAGACAGAGCATGAGAGGGCAAGGGGCAGAGAGAGAAGGAGACACAGAACCAGAAGCAGGCTCCAGGCTCTGAGCTAGCTGTCAGCACAGAGCCTGACGCGGGGCTCGAACCCACGAATGTGAGATATAACCTGAGCCGAAGTTGGAGGCTTAACCGACTGAGCCACCCAGGCACCCCGATAACTAATGTTTTAGACCTGTGCAGTCCAGTGGGTAGATATTTGCTTTTCTACTAAGGCCCTGACCATTAAAATTAAATGTAACTAAAACTTTAGTTTCTTGGTCGCAATAGCCTCATTTCAAGGGCACAGTAGCCACATGTGACAAGTGGGCGACCGTAATGGACAGTATAGATGTAGAACATTTTCAAACATAGCACAGAAAGTTCTGTTGGACATAATTTTTAGGTTTTATTTTTATCATCTGAATGAATATACCAGATTATCAGAGAGCTTTATATTTTTTACTGTATATGTCATATACTATAAGAAACACCTGAATGAACCAATCAGGATATCTGTTGGGGCCAATATTGAAGACCCCAGTGTATTATTTATGTGATAAAATGCTAGAGAAATATTTCTCAGATTTTGCATACTAAAACAAATTCTATTCCTCGGGAGTGCATCCCATCATGGCCAGTGTGAATTTTGCAATTGATCGGTTTTTCTTTTTTGCTTTGTATCAACCAGGCAGTATAGAGCCAAATTTATGGCTTAATTTAAATAACTTTCAGGCCTATATAATTGCATGGTATTTTTTCTTGTCTGAATTTTTATATCTATTAGTTATAATTTTATTATAATGTCCGCATTATATAGGCTGTCTCAAATGTGTTGTGAAAGGAGGTAGAATATAAATACAGTAATAAATTAGGAGCCACCTATCACTGAACATCAGTTTTGAGAAGGAGTGAAGGAGCTAAAAAGCATTCTGGGCTGATTACGATTATAATACCCAGATATGTAATCTGGACTGCTTTCCAAATGAAGCAACTTAGAATGTACCCTTGTCGGGGCGCCCGGGTGGCTCAGTTGGTGAAGCGTCAGATTTCAGCTCAGGTCATATCTCACAGCTTGTGGGCTCAAGCCCCGCTTTGGGCTCTGTGCTGACAGCTCAGAGCCTGGAGCCTGCTTCAGATTCTGTTCTCCCTCTCACTTTGCCCCTCCCCTGCTCATGCTCAGTCTCTCTCTGTTTCTCAATAATAAATGTTAAAAAAGAGAAAAGAATGTATCCTTGTCATAAGCCAGTTTAATTCGCTCTTCTCAGACATTTTTAATTTTCAGAGTAATGTTTGAAGATCTCTCTTACTACAGTAATTTGTAAAAGTTTCAGGCTTTTTAGTACTGCCAGGGAAATTTCAACTAAGAGCATATTTGAATTTCACAAATGAGTGTGAACCGGGTTTAAATAAAGAAGATGGGGTGCTGTTTTGTCTCCTTATGGAATCTTTTGTATCTTTTGGATAACAGAATTTATTTTGGGGCATTTATTCTGGGCATTTACACCTTCTCATTATAAAAACACCACTAATGTTTTTCCTCTTTTTCCATTTTATTCTGGAACGTACAAGCAGGTCAACATTATGTATGTCTTTTATATTTTACATTTTGCAACTTTTCTTGCTTCTGAAAACACTTAAAAGCACCTTACACATTTCAGGCCAGAAGGTAGACTAACTTAAAAAAAAATAAAACCAACCCTAACTAAGAGAAGTTGAGGGTTAAGTACTCCCACATGTCAGTGTTGAGCAGATTTGGGCAGTATATTTGATTTTAACGTTTTCTCCTTGCTCAAGTGAGAAAAAGAAACACAGAATTATATAATTTTCATGTACTGACAGCCGGAAGCATTATAAACAGCTGCAGAAACCAAACATTTCCTGGAACTAAACTCGAGCAGAAATTTATCACGTGAATCTTTGTTTAAAGAACCTGGTGAAAAATATCTTCAACCACAGTTACGTAAAAGGTCCACGAGTGCAGTTCCCGTGGATGAGGTTCCAGAAGGCAGAGCCGAGGAGGCCGCGCAGCCATGGCTCAGGAGGTGCGTTCTCTGGTGCAAGGCTGGGGGTGCCGTGGGGCTCCGAGGGCACAGAGTGCTGCCCCTCTGCTCTTCTGAAACTCGGCCGAAGGAAGGCGCTTAGAGAATCAGGATTGCCAGTAGGACCGTTAGAGACTTCTCTATAATACTGAGTGTTGTCAGTGTGCTTTCATAGAGGTGCTGATTTTATTCTTTCTTTAAAACTTTAAAAATTTTAATCTTTATCATTTATTTTTTAGAGAGAGAGTGCGCAAGCAGGGGAGGGGGCAGAGAGGCAGAGGGAGACACAGAATCTGAAGCAGGCTTCAGGCTCTGAGCTATCAGCACAGAACCTGAAGCAGGGCTTGAACTCTCAGACCACGGGATCATGACCTGAGCCAAAGTCAGACGTTCAACCAGCTGAGCCATCCAGGTGCCCTGGTGCTGTTTTAATTTTGTCTGTCTTAAGCCCTCCAACAGATACCTACATGGAAATATTTTATTTTGTAGATTAATGTGAAGCTTTTAAGTGTTGAAGGAAGCACACGGCATTTTTTCATGGAATTTTAAGATCTGGGCCTATATTTCTGCCCACTCAGAAGTCTGGTTCACATGAGGATGAAGGACAGAAGTGGAATCTTCTTTTCCCCAAGGAGCTTGCATGCATATTAACATGTTTCTAGGATAGAAAGTAACTCAAGACTTCACAACTTGCGTGAGATGGAAGGAACAAATTTTGCCTGAAATATTTTGAGGGTCAAATACAACCAACTATCTATCTTTCCCATGAAAAACTTTAGTATAGTCGTTATAAAATGTGCAGTTTCTGTTAAGAATGCTCATATCCCTTGGGCCTTCCGGAGTGAGTTGACTGAAAAAATTTTAAGACATTTTAGCCTGTCCTGTAGGTTTAAGATTGATCTTTATGTGTTTGCCAGATAAAACAGTTTTAAATGGGTGTTAAGTATTACCTGCTCAAATTTGACTACTTAATTTCTGCTTCTTAAGACACTTGGGTAGGTAAGAGGATGTGGTACTGGGATTTAGGAAGGCATCTTGAGGGGTGCTGTGTACCTTTCATACAAGGCTATTATAGGGCGTACTTGTGATAATGTGGATAAAATGCCTGGCATACAGTAGGTGCTTAATAAATATTCTTCATTCTCTTGTATTATTGGTGATGGCTACATATATGCAGTTTTTCTAAATTTTATACTAGATTGTTATAAAGGTATACTATATAATATGGACATAGTACACTGTAGTTGGATTTAGGTATATGTCTATATACACCCATCTATATATATCTGTATACTATATGCATAGATATGTACATTTAGATCTATATATAGGCGTGTTAGGATCTATTCTGATTTTAGCAGTGTTCTTTTACGTTGACACAAGAAAAGCATTAATAACATACATTGTAAGTGCATAGTTTCTCATTAAATTATAGGTTATGATAATTCAGAAAATAATGCAAATGGTTTTGAATTTCTTGGTAATATGTGACAAGGTCGAACAGTGTTCAGGAGTAGACTAAGTATCAGAATCCAACTTGCTCCAGTTTTGTCTGTGAAATTCAGTTCAGCATGTAGAAGTACTGCATTGACGTTCCGTCCGCTAAGAACTCCACTAAGGTTAGATTTGGAGTCTGGGGATTAGAGACGGAAATGTGTGCCGGCAGTGAGAGGAAGACAGGCAGACTTGTGAAAAGAACCTGGAAATCATTCGGCTGTAGGCTGAGAAATGGCTTTGGAAGTGTTCCAGCGATTAGTCGGCGCACAGAGAGACGCTTAGAGAAGGAGCTTGTGAAGAAGCTAGACTCTCAGTCACTGTTCTTCCCACCATCCAGTTGAGGCCTCTTAACAGCTACAGGGTCTCCTTACAGGCAATGCAGCAAGTCATGTAATAGCAGGAGCTCAGGAGTAACTCTTGTCAAGACCTCGCTTGCAAGCAAAGCATTAATAGCTAAACAGACGCCTCCCAAAAGGAGGATGCAGTTGGATAGTTACAGTATAAGTTGAAGGAATTTGGTATTGGTAATAGAGATCCAAATGTCTTTTTTTAAAATGTTCTACTTAACTGTTAAAGTTAGTAACATTCATAATATAGGAAAACTGAAACTTCAATGAAAAGTATGATCAGTGATGCAATTATATAGACCATGAAAATTAGGGGCGCCTGGGTGGCTTAGTCGGTTAAGTGTCTGACTTCGGCTTAGGTCATGATCTCCCAGTCTGTGGGTTCAAGCCCCACATTGGTTTCTGTGCTGACAGCTCAGAGCCTGGAGCCTGCTTCAGATTCTATGTCTCCCTCTCTCTCGGACCTTCCCTCACTCACTCTCTGTCTCTGTCTTTCAAAATAAAATAAAGACATAAAAAAAAAAAGACTGTGAAAATTACTCTGCAAAGTTTGATTGTGACTGCATGGCCTGTGTTCTCCAAGAGCTTTCTGTTAAGATCAGTAAGGTCTGGAGATGTAGGTAGATTGCCTACCCATAATCTTATTTCCAACCATTTATTTATTCAGCCAACAGGATTTGCTGATGGACTGGATATGTGGCTGAGGGAGAGGGGAAAGTCTGGGATGACTTGGAAGATGGAATTACCATTTACTGAGGTGGGGAGCCCCATAGGAGTGTCATTCTCACCAGGGTGGGACATCAGGAATTTGGCATGGGGTGATGGTCCAGTAAGATGAGAATTGACTAGTAGGTGTAATAAAAATGGTCTCTACTGCTTTTTTGTTTTTTGTTTTTGTTTAACCTGAGTGGCCATGGATGAATTCAGTTAATGTCTCTCTGGAGATAACAGTACTTCTTGCCTCATAGAGCGGCTGTGATGAACAGTTTATTTAATTTATTTTTTTAACATTTTATTAATTTTTGAGGGACAGAGACAGTGTGATCAGTGGAGGGGCAGAGAGAGAGAGAGGGAGACACAGAATCCGAAGCAGGCTCTAGGCTATGAGCTAGCTGTCAGCACAGAGCCTGATGCGGGACTCAAACCAACGAACCGTGAGATCATGATCTGAGCCAAAGTCAGGTGCCCAACCGACTGAGCCACCCAGGTGCCCCTGTGATGAACAGTTTAAATGGATAATTCATTTTTAAATGCCTGTCTCAGTGTCTGGCTAGTTCAAGATGGTTGGATAGTTGGATGGTTGGATAGATACCCAGACCTCACATAGTTGAGGATGGAATTCATTGGTGGTTCTAACAAGAGCAGTTTCAGGTCAGCAGTGGAGACAAAGGCCTGATTAGAATGGGTTGAAGTGAGGATGGGAGGAAAGAATTGGAGACAGCAGATGTAGTCAGCTCTTTTGAGTATTCCTGTAAAATTGGATTGGAGAAATGGGAGGTTATTCTATGGAATGTGGGGTCAAGAGAGAGGTCTTTTTCTAAAGTCTTCCTTTCCTTCAGGTCTTGAGGGAATTACAGGCTGTTTATATGCTGACGAGAGTCATCCTGTGTAGAGGGGACCATTGATGATGTAGTTGGATTTAGGATTGTGAGGTGTATTGGCCAGAGATAACAAGCTGACTCAGATAACCAGATTGTCCTTTGTCTCCTTATTTTCTCCTTCTTAGTCTTTCATTTGTTCCCTCACCAGATATTTATTGAAGGCTCACAAGGTGGCAAGGACCGTGCCAGGTGGCTGGGTAAAGATTGAAGATGAAGGGGTGAATCAAACAGGAACGACCTCTACACACTTCTGAAGTTTGTACTGTCTGGTGGAGATAGGCTTTCTGAAAGTGCACAAATAAGTCAATGACGATTTTGATAAACACTCCGCAGGAAGAGTAGAGAGTCCTTTTTGGGGGAGAGCATACCTTGGGGTAACTTAGACTGGGGGCATTAGGAGGTTCTCGGACGTGAAGTGTGGCCACGAGTGAGAAAAGCATTCCGAGCCGATGGAACAGAGCAGACAAAGGTCCCGGGGCAGGGAAGACCTGCTGCTTTTGAGGATTTGAGAGGTTGGAAGGGACCAGGTCTCTCTGTTAAGGTTTTAGATTATATCCAAGGAGCGGTGGGGAGCCACTGGAAAGTTGTAAGTTGGGAAGTGACGTGACGAGGTTTGCATTGGGTAAGAAAACCCCTTGTGGGGCTGTGTGTCGAGGTGGGTGGGTTGGAGGGGTTAGAGTGCAAGAAGGCAAAAAGATAGTATCTGTGAAAATCTTTAGACCTAAATACTAAACAGTTTTGATGTGAAACAGAGAGTTGAGAATATCCTCTAGCAGAACTTGCTTTGAGAAGAATTAGCTGTGAAAAGAGCATTTCTTGTTAAAAATAATATCATTACAAGGGTCATACAAGGTCAGTGATTTCAGATTATTTAGCATAAAATGAAACTTTGAAAAAGACTTTGGCAACTATGTGAACGATTAAAAAAAAATCAGGCCACGTTAACCTTTTTCCCCAACAGCAGTACCAGTGACACGGTATTAGAGATAGAATCTATTAAGTAAACAGATTGATGTACATGCGTATGTACCAACAATACTTAACCTGCCTGTGTGCATGTAATGTAAATCAACCTTTAAGTTTTCGCTTAGTGGGTGTACATGATTTTAATTTTTTTAGAATAGAAACCGATACAGTAAAGACCATTTATTAGTTAATAAACAAATATGTTCAAAGTTCCTCTTTGCACTCTCCAGAGTGTCTTAGCTTTGCACCATGAGTAGAGAATGAGCATCTCTGCTGGTCGAAGGGTCAGGCTGGTAAAAGGGTGACCAGGTCAGAGTTCAGGGTGCGTGCATTGTTAAACTGAGTTAGGCTTCTCCCCAAAGTGAGTTCTTGAAACCGAGGGCGGGTAGAGTACCCGGTATTGCTATCTCTGTTCGCCCACAGGTCCAGGGCCGTGAACTACTGTGTTCTGCGCCCTCACTTAAAGAGAAAAGAAAGGAAAGAAACAGAAGTTACTCCCTATCTAGACAGTACACTCATGAGCGTTCTCTCTTGGTTGTAACTCCCATTTTTTTCTACCACACAGGCGTTTTATTAATGCTTTTGAAGGTTAGAAGATGTTTATTTTCCCTTCTGGAGTTTCTCTGACTCACTGATGGTCTCGGCTCACACCTGCCAGCGCAGGGGAGATGGTCGATACCCCCGTGACATCTGAGTAAGTAGGTTCTGCTGTGTATGGTGTTTAACTGCTTAAAAAAAATTTTTTTTGTAACTTTAAAGGTTTAAAGTATTATGCATTTTAATTGGGGTCTTTATGTTTTTTTTTTTGGATAATGATGGCAATTACTGTAATTCCAATAAGTGAATATTTATAAATAATGGGTTTCCAGAAGTTAATCCCCGGATGATGAAAAAAAGTTAGTGAAACATTTTCCATGCATAATACTTTGGCTTTTAAGAAACATATTGAAGACTTAAATGCATATTTTAAAAATTTAAAAGCATTCTTCTTAGTGCTTCATTTTACTTTTATATTATGAAATGCAAATTATTGGTAAGGCAGTTAATTGTTATGCATTTTAAAAATACAACTATATCTATACAGAAATTGTCTTTTAACATAGAATGTATTTTGGTTAACTTGCAATAAATACTGGTTGGTTTTGTGGAAGTAGAATATTAACAGTTCTTTCTATTTGAAAATAATGATTTTTTTTTCCCTACTAATGTAGACAAGAACCCAGAATGTCTCTGTATTTAATTTTCTTTCTTAATTGAGGAGGCTAAGAAAGAAGAACATGCATTCTTTCTAATCAGAACATTGGAATGAAATTTAAAGAGTTGAGCCAGTAATCTGGATATAAATTATTTCTCAGAATGAAAGCTGTCATTCCTCTTGTTAGGTCAGTTGAAACTGTTTTAACAAAACTAGGAAACCATGGGGCTGTACTACAGTCTTGTTTTAGAATGTGAAGTTCAAAACATCTAATAAATAAATATACAAGATGTTCCCCTCTTCGATGGGGTTATTTAAATTAGGTCTCTTTCTGTGCTGTCCCATATGGTAGCCAGTGGCCACATGTAGCTACTGACATTTAAAATGTGGCTAGCTCCAACTGAGATGTGTTATGAATAAAATGCACACCACATTGCAAAGACTTAGTGTGAAAAAGAGACTAAAATATTTTATTAATAATTTTGTATGAATCACAGGTTAACATAATTGGATATATTGGGTTAAGTAAATGACTTATTTAATATCACTTTCTTTCTTTTACTTTTCTTTCTGAGTGCTAGAAAATTCTAAGTTACTCGTGGATTACCTTATATTTCCAACGGCCAGAATTAAACTGTGTCGTCATATAGCATCAAGCGTTCTTAGTTATCCATTCTCCGTATTCTTTAGGGTTGAACCTTCTGGTGTGTGCATGGATAAACTAATATAAATCTGTATTCTTTGTAGAATAGGATTCTTTGATTTATCAGAATTTACTAGTGCCTGCCATGTGCCAGACAGTATTCTAGGCATTGGTGATACAGTAGGGAACAAAATGAAACTTCCTGCCTTCATGGAGTTAACATTCTTGTGGAGACGAAAAAAAGACTAAAAACAAGTAAATAAGAAAAAAAAAATCTATTAGAAAGCCATAAGCACTTTCAAGGAAAACCTCACTGCACAGTGATACTTGAGCAGATACTTGAGGAAGAGGAGAGGAAGACCCTGGATATTTGGGGCCGAGCGCCCAGGCAGAAGGGATTGCGACACGAAGAACTGGTGCGGCAGGGGCGCCCCTGTCGGTGTGGATGGGGGAAGGAGGTGTGGTGATGGTTTGGAGGGAGTGAGGAGAACAGGAGACGAAGGGGGGTGCGTGGGCAGGGCATGGGAGCACTTGCAAGGATTTTGGCTTCAAGTAAGATGGAAAGCAGTTGGTGGGGTTCGAGATGAGAAGTGACAGGATCTTTCTGTGGAAGTTGTTTTGATAAAAGACTCGGGGCTGTGAGGGTAGGAGCCTTTGGAAGAGTGGAAGCAGAGAGCCCCAGCCCAGGGCCGCTGCAGTGACCCAGGCGAGAGTTGGTGGGACCTGAATCCCTAAACAAGGGAAGTGATGAGAAAGTGGTGGAATTACTTAATTACCTGTTACTGTGGACTTGGATGTGGAGAGAGAGAGAAAGAGACGTGTCACGTGGAAAGAGAGAAAGAGATGTGTCATGCTGTCCCGTCTTAACAGCTGAAGAGTGGAGTGGAGTTGCCTTTTGTTGAGATTGGAAGGAACAGATAGATGGGGAGGGGGTGATCAGTTTGGGACACATTAAGTCTGGGAAGCCTCTTTAGACATCTAAGTGGAAAAGTCAAGGAGGCAGAGTCTGGAGTTCAGTGAGAGGTCAGGGCTGAAAAGGCAAATGGGAAGTCATAAGCAATTACCATTACTTAAAGCCCGAAGAAGAGTTGAAGCCGAGGGAGTGAGAACAGATGGAAAAGAAGAGAGGAAACAGACCGTAACTCAGTAACATCATCCACACGCAAGATGCCCATTGGCCGATGTTATTGAATTAGTGTGTGTTTTCTCAGGTGTGGCAGTGATGCTGTAGTTACATAGGGGATGTTCTTATTTCTGGAAGATGGACACTTAGGTTTTTAGGAATGAAATGCCCTACATCTGTGTTCCTCTTTCGGATGGTCTGGTATAAAGGAAGTACGACAAAGATGGAGGGAGTGTGGTAAAACGTCAGCAGTCGGCGTTTAGATGAGGCCTCTTCAGGCATGAATACCTGAACACTTTCAGCTTTTCTGCAAGTTCAGAAAGTTTTTCCAGAAATGCCTCCAAAGAGGGGCAAACGTGAGGACGGTGGGCTGCTGGTTTTCATAAGCCCTTGATCAGTATTTGACTCTATAAACTACACACGTTTAGCTTTGATAAAAATAAAAAACAATAAAATAAGTCAAATGTACTAGGGGAAACACTGTAATTTCAAGAAATGTTACATAATCATCAAGTCAGTTCTTTGGAAATTAGTACTTTTTAAATATGGCCTTTGAGGCTTAAGACTGGAATTTACCTTGGAGAACCTCTCAGCCTGCCCCCTCTACCCTAGGGATTAATACAGCGAGTTTCAGGGGAGTTAAGGGCCTTGCACAAGGTCACGTGCCTGTGGAGCAGCAGAGCCAGGTCTGGAGGCCAGATCTTTGCACTGCTGTTTCGTTAGTTGGGGGGGAAAAAAAAGGAAAGGAGGAAGAGAGAGGTCTAGGACCTGAGCGAAGGACCATGGCGACAGTTGGAGCTCGGGAGTCTCAGCAAGAGAGCGTGAGGAAGAGACAGGAAGGTTGGCACTGGGATTATTCCAGTCACCAAGGAGAGACAGTGTTTGGAGAAGCAAGAAGGACTAGCGTTGTCAAATGCTCCCGTTGGGTTAGGTAAGACATGCGCTGAAAATCGATCCTTGGCTTTAGCAACAATGAGGTTGTTAGTGACCTTGACAAAAGGAAGAGGATTTGGTGAAGTGGTGGAGACAAAAGGCCTGAGTGAAGCAGATTCAAGGGAGAGCTGGAGAAATGCCTGGAAAAAGGTGAGTGTAGGCCCTCTTTAGAGGAACTGTGGAGAGAAGAGGGGGTGAAAGAAGGTTTGGTTTTGGTTTTTTAGATGAAATAGAGATTTCAAGCTATTCTTCTGAAATGACCCACCAGATTTGTGGCATTTAAGACCACCACCTTGTGTGTGTGTGTGTGTGTGTGTGTGTGTGTGTATGGGTAGGTTAGTATTTCCCTTCTGGAAGGATTTCATAGAACAGTGTTTGGTAGACTCTGTGTGTGTGTGTGTGTGTGTGTGTGTGTGTGTGTGTGCGCGCACGCACGCATGCGCGCGCACACATGCGTGTAGAAGTTGGCATTACATTCAAGGTTGCTTTTGTAATTGTTACAAAATTTGGCTTCGTTTCTTCTTGCTCAGGCTCTGTAGCTGTAATTAAAATTTTTAAGGAAATAAATGTTGAGCCTGTTCTCAGCTGAAAGTGTTGAGAAGACTGTTGCTGGGGGGAGGGGGAGTGTAATCTCTTTTCTTCCCTTTAAAGAAGTGACCGAAATGTTGGAAGAGATGGAGGCAAAGACATGCCCAAGGTCACAAGACAAAATGTTGCCAGAAAACTGGATCTTAGATCCGATTTACCAGCTACGTAGAACATTTAATCCCTGAGTATTTCAGTTCCGACATGTATAAAATGAGATATAAAACCACCTAGGACATGAGGTTTTCGTGTGGATCAAGTGAGATAGTAGATGAATGAGCTTTGTCAACGACAAAGCATTCTGTAAATACGAGTCACAGTGCTAGAGGCAAGTCAGGCTTGAGGGTTCGACAGTAATTAGAATAACTGGAGAGAAAATACGTTACAAAATGTGGATTGAGACTACTTACAACAGTACTAATGGAATCTGTGAGAGTTTGCTTTTCGCCCATGTCAGGCTTTGTTAATAACACCACAAAATCCATCGTCTTTGGGCCCATCATAGAGTTTTGTGGTTAAGAGCCACGGCCGACATCCAAGGAGTCAGTCCGTTAATCCCCTAGGAACTCAAACTTCCTGAACAGCTGACTGTTTCGGTACTTTTAATATAACCTTAGTTTGCTGGCACTGTGTGGAAAGGCTCTTAAATGGAAAATAAATGCAGGCTGTGACGATAAATTTTATGTCAGACTTGGAAAGCAGTTCTGTATTTGATACTCGAAGTGGAATTGTAGTCATACTATATTTTTATGAGGTTTATGTTTTGGGAGGTTGAGAAATTTAAAATAGATAGCAAGGTCACGCCTATCTGTGAAGATGTAAAGAGGTCGGGTGGTTCTTTCTTAATAAAACAAGTATAAAATTGGACAAGACTGACAAAAGCAGTCATTTCTGGGCACTGGAAATAGACTGGCAAGGCAGACAATAACTATGCCGGAACACTGGCTGAGAAGAGTGGGAGTCTGTGGCCTTCTTGCCCGGGCCCCTCCCCCACCTCTTATCTCCCTTGGTGAGAACTGCAGTTTTACCAGCCGGTACTTTTTACCAGAAGTGATAGATGCAGTTGGGTGGGGGTTGGTGGTAAAAACCCACAGCTTTGCTGGTCAGGAGGGCACCCTCAGTCCATAGTGGACGGGGAAAACCTGCAGTCGCTACCTCGGTTTTGCAGTCCAGCAGCCAGAAATTTAACAGAGAGATTCCAGAAGTGAGGGAGCCGTTGAAGGGCTGACATCAGCTCTCCACGCAGTTGCAGTTGTGGCTGAGGGCTAAACTTGGCATGCCTTAGGGGATGGAGACTACAGACAGCCCAGCAAAAAGCGAAAGTCGGGGAGTTCCTTGATAGCTGGAGACAACTTCAAATGCTTTTTCAACCCACAAACAGCTTCTTCAGTGGAGGGTCGAAGCCTTAGGTACAAGGTGTTTGGGCACAGGCTCTACCTAAATCACTGTGACCTGTGGCTGACCAAGACACAGTGCAGACACAGAGGTCTTCCCTCTTCCCTCCAGGCCACAGAACAGAAATACGAATTTAAAGAGTAAGTTAGGAATGTATGGCTGGCTCAGTTGGTGGAGTGTGGGACTCTTGATCTCAGGGTTGTGAGTTTGAGTCCCACCTTGGGTGTAGAGATTACTTAAAAAAAGAAAAAATAATAACTAAGACAACAGGGACCACATTCATGGAAGAGACAGGTTCTATAGTTTAAGTGTAAGCAGATACTAAAAGGACCATCACCCCTTGGAAAACTGAGGTCTGTCAGCTGGTAAGTGGATGACAAGCAGAATACTGTCAGGCAGTAAAAAGGAATGATGTACTGACGCATGCTATAATGTGGATGAACCTTTAAAACGTTATACGAAGAAGATAGAAGAATATAGTTCCATTTGTATGAAATGTCAGGAATAGAGAGATCCATTCCTAAGAGCATCCAGAAGACCAAAATACATAGACATGAATTTAATGAGAGAAGGTTAATAGAAGCAGGTTAGTAAGAATACCCAAGTAGGAAAGACTGTAACCACGTTTATAGGTTGGAAGACATAATATAGTTAGTGTGGCAATTTCCCCCAATAATCTATAGATTCAGCGAAGTTGTCAAGATCTCAGAAAGGATGTTTAGACAAGTATTTGTAGAAAAAACAGAGTCTAAAATTCATATGGATATGCAGAGAACCTAGAATAATCAAAATATCTTTAAAAAAGAAGTTGGGAGACATATATTGGTTTCAAAACACTGGCACCCCCAACCCCCAAAGTACCAACACAGTCTGATTCCATTTAGGTGAAATTATACAAAATGCAACCTGACTGGTTGCGACAGAGCAGATCATTGGTTGCCTAAGGATGGCTTAGGGGAGGAGGGAGTTTTAGAAGTTTTAGAAAAGGCAAAGCCATAGGTCAGATCCGTGATGGCCTGGGGCCAGAGGTGAGAGCAGAGGCTGGCCGGAGACCGGTCGGAGGGAACTGCTGCCTCAGTGGGACTCTTCTTGGTGACAGTTCTGTGAAAGCTTGTCTAACCACATGCTTAAAATGGATGACTGACTGATGTAGATTATACCTCAAGGAAACCATTAAAAACTGAGTAGCCACTCAAAATTTTAAATTCTCTTTAAGATGACCATTCAAGAAATAAGACTAGATTGTTATCTATTGGGCTACATTGTTATGTATTTCTTTGGCATACTTCGGTGAGACCAGTTAAACCTATGTTCTATGCCAAGTGCTCTTTTGGATTCTAATTGTAAAACAGAAATCATTATTAGTCGTCTTTCACAGAATTTAGTGACCAGTGAGCACTGTATTTCCCTTGCACGTGAACACTGACTTTATGTTTAATAACTATTACCCCCCGTTACATGGAAACCAATTTGAAAATAAACTATTTTTTTAATAAATAAATCAAAAAATATATAAATAAATTCAAAAAACAGCAAAGAAAAAAAAATTAGGTTCTACCTATGGCTTCCGATTTATCTTTTAGTAATATGTGGTCAGATTTTGCTTTAAATGTATTCTTGACTGAAGTACTTTGAGAAAGGAAGTTGGTGGACCTCAAGCTGGTCCCTTGTCTATAAAATGAAGACCATGAAATACCTGCTTCAATGATATAAAAATAACTTCTTGGGTTCAGTTTAAGAGCATGCGTACACGGGCAGTTCCCTTCTGTACCACAGGAGGGCGTGCTTGCGTTGTCGCTAACCTGAGCTGAGCTCTGAAGCTGTTTCTAAAATGTGGTTGCAAATTTCAGAATGAGTGGATTTCTGGGAAAGTGAGAAGGGAAAAGATTGTTTTGACAGTGTCACGGGAGGGAGGTACTCAGAACACAAGTGATGAAAAGGAAGGGACTGAACTTTAAGATATGAAAGCTTTTGCTGACATACATCATTACAGATTTCCATTTCCAGTCAGCAATCCTTCTTCTTTGCCTGTATCCTAGAATTTTATTTTGTTTTCTTCCTTCTTTGCAACTGTATCTATAAATCTTTTGTATCCAACAAATACAGAACCCAAAGTTTAGTTTCTCAGTAGTGGTCCTTAATGATAAATGTTGGTTGAAGATAAATTGGACTGTTTATGCTCTATGCCCTGGACATGAGCAACATCTGTTGGTTTGTTCGCCTTAAATTAGGAAATTATGAAATTCGAAAATTTTCACCCTGCCTTTCTCCCTCCATACTTTTTTTCTTTGTTCATGCTTCTGAATTCCTTTTGGTGATGTTTTCCTGTCATACGTAGCTCAGAAGGTTGGGCGTGGACAGGGAAAACTTTGTTCTGTGGGTGAACCCTGGGGACGTGGAAGTAATTATATTATACAGTGAAATTTAAAAATTTGAGACCAAGATAAAGCCAAACAAACAAACAAACAAAAAAAAAGAGTGAATTTGGCAATTGTGGAATTATTCCAGTAAATTAAGGGCAATATTCAGTTTTATCTCAACTATGTATTTCATGTTAATGTTGGGTTTTTACTTAAATTATCCCTTTATAATAAAGGTAATCCCTTTATTTTGCTAATGTTTGTATTATAGATATAAAAGTTATGAGCCCATCGTGTTTTATGCAATGGTAATTATACCGTTAATGGTTTTTGTATTGGAAAATTTTCTGAATTTAGAGAAACAACAGCCCCAGGCATATGGCATTGTTCCTCGGAACCCTACTTCTAGAAGATGTCTCTGGAGCTTGTTGCTGGTAGTACACTTGTCCAAGTTTGGGGTCAGACTGTTCTGGTTCAAGTATGGAACCAGTGTGTTTGAAACTTGACAAAAGCAAAGTTATCCTTCTAACTTCATTTTCACTTGCTTGGGATCTGGTAATTACGTGAGCATGATAAACCGAAGTGGAATTACTACAGAAATTGTGTACCTTTTACCTGTATAGCAACCAATTTTAAAATGAGCGTGGCTGGGACACTGTGAAGAGTTACAAACTTATAAATACTTTTGAGGTTGCAATGTTCAAGAAGGAAAATGCAAAATAAAAAAGAAATCTGTAGCTCTTTGCTACTACTGCAGTATTTGTTCTTGTTTCAAAATGCGGGCACAGCCGTGGTGATCTGTGGTTCGCGTGGATGTGTCCATCTTGTTTGGGGAAAAAGAAGGTAGAGGACAGTTGAGCAAGCTGTTCCTTTTCTTTTACTAAAAGAATGTTTTTAAGTTTATTTATTTTGAGAGAGAGAGAGAGAGAAAATGCACGTGAACAGGGGAGGGACAGCGAATTCCAAGCAGGCTCTGTGTTGTGAGCACAGAGCCAATGTGAGGCTCTATCCCACAACCATGAGATCATGAGCTGAGCCGAAATCGATCTGGATGCTTAACTGACTGAACCGTCTCTTCCTTTTCTTTTAAAGTCACTTTCAAAAACTATAGAATAGGGGCACCTGGTGGCTGAGCGTCCGGCTTCAGCTCAGGTTATGATTTCACAGTTCGTGGGTTTGAGCCCCGAGTTGGGCTCTGTGCTGACATCTCAGAGCCTGGAGCCTGTCTTCGAATTCTGTATCTCCCTCTCTTTCTGACCCTCCCCTGCTCGCTCTGTCTCTTTCTGTCTCTCAAAAATAAATGAAAAATGAAAATAAATTAAAGCTATAGAATATTTCAGGCATAGGAAGAAAGTATAAGGAATATTAAAGAATTAAAGAGTTACTAGTTACTGAAACATTGTACATATTCTCCTACAAGTCGGACCCTCTTCCTGCCTTACAGAGGGTCCTGAATTTGGTGTTTGTCATTCTCCTGCATGTTTTTACACTTTTCTAAATACAGATGTATTTCTGAGCCTAAATAGAAGGTACATGTTTTTTATCCTTTTAACCAACTTCTGAATATACAGTACGTTACTGTTACCCGTAGGTGCAGTGTTGGACAGTGTGTCCCTAGGAATTTTTATCTGGCACCACTGAAACTTTCTATACGCGGCAACTCCTCATGTCTGCTAAAAACCGTCATTCTCCTTTGAGCTTTTAGGAGTTTGACTGTTTTGGATCCTTCATACAAACGGAAATAATGCAGTATTTGTGCTTCTGTGACAGGCTTATTTCACTTGCATGATGTCCTCAGGGTCCTTCCTTGTTGTCACAGACAGCAAGAATTCCTCCTTTTTTTTTTTTAATTTTTCTAAATGTTTGTTTATTTTTGAGGGAGGGAGAGAGAGAGACAGAGCATGAGCAGGGGAGGAATAGAGAGAGAGGGAGACACAGAATCTGAATCAGGCTCCAGGCTCTGAACTTTTGGCACAGAGCCTGATGTGGGGCTTGAACCCACAAACCATGAGATCATGACCTGGGCTGAAGTCAGACACTTAACCGACCGAGCCACCCAGGTGCCCCACATTTCCTCCTTCTTAAGGGCTGATTAATATTCCCTTGTTTGTATGTATCACATTTTCTTTATTCATTCATCTGTTGATGGGCATTTGGATTGTTCCCGCCTCTTTGCTGTTGTGAATAATGCTGCAGTAAACACAGAGGTGCACGTACCTCTTTGAGATCCTGGGTAAATATCCAGAGGTGGAATTGCTGGATCATATTATGGTTCTATTTTTAATATTTGAAGAAGCCTTCATATTGTTTTCTGTCGTAGTTGAACCATTTTAAGTTCCCATCAGCAGTGCACAAGGGCCTCTTATTTTTTCACATCCTTGCCAGCTCTTGTTATTTTTTTGTTTCTTTTATTTAAGATTAAAAAAAAATTTTTTTTAATTTTTTTTTATAAAGTAACCTGTCCAGTCCACATGGAGCTTGACCTCAGCGCCCCTGAGACCAGCGGTTGCGTGCTCTGCTGACTGAGCCAGCCGGTGCCCAGTGTTTGTTGTTGATAACAGCCATTCCGACAGGTGTGAGGTGATGCCTCGTTGTGGTTGTATTGCATTTTCCTAATGATTGGTGATGTCCAGCATCTTTTTATAATACCTGTTGCCCATTTGTATGTCTTCTTTGGAAAAATGTCTATTCAAGTCCTTTGCCCATTTTTTAATCATGTTCATCTATCTATCTGTATGTCTTTATCTGTTTTTGCTGTTGAGTTCTAGAGGTCCCTATATATTATGGGTATTAATTCTTTACCGGGTATGTGGTTTGTAAATATTTTCTTCCATTCTCTAGGGTTTTTTTTCACTTTGTTGAGTCTTTCCTTTGCTGTGCAGAATTGTTTTAGTTTGAAATAGTCCCAACTGTCTGTCTGTGCTTTGTTGCAAGACCAATGTCATGAAGCTTTTCCCTATTTTTTTTTTTTTGGTGCTAGAACCATTTTAATATTATTATACATACTTGCTGATCCTAGAAGAGGCTTATGCATATATGACTTTATCAGTTAACATCTGCAAGCATACATGACTGTGATCTCAATTTATAAATTCATCAGGATCAGAGCACTTGACCAGCATCTCTTTCCTGCTCTGCTTACCAGCTAGAAGTGACCAATGCATCAGTGTCCTTTTGCTTCTCTTCTTTGACTCTCTTTGTCCAGAGACATTTTGTTGTCAATCTTCAGTGCAGCTCACCTCCAGCCAAAGGTAATCTTCCTAGAAAAGTATTCAGTTGCTCTGAACTTTGCTTATAATTATAACCTATTTAATCACAGAAGAACCTCTGCAGATGTGAAGTTCAAGGTTGCATACAGTAACAGGAGATCATAGTTTTGGAGTCTAGTGCAGATTGTAAACCACAGATGTAGCACTTACGTAAGACACACACTGATTATCTCGTAAGCTGCACATTGACTCCATATGAACATTATCTTTTTTAAGTTTATTTATTTATTTTGAGAGAGATGGAGAGAGAGAGAAGCAGATGGGAGAGACAGAATCCCAAGCAGGCTCTGCACTGTCCGTGAAGAGCCCAATGTGGGGTTCAAACTCCAAACTGTAAGATCATGATCTGAGCTGAAGTTGGGTGCTTAACTGACTGAGCCACCCAGGTGCCCCTTTATGAACATTATTTTTTAAATAAAGTAGTCAGTCTCACAAAGTTTTTCAGTGCCAAGTACCAGTTGGCCAGGAAACGTGAGTGAGCCCGAGGCGCTGTCCACTCTTCAGGATCAGCCACGGGTTGGCTAGAGCATTGGAACACCTTTACTTAGGAAGGCTATGTCCCTCCCTCCTTTCCCTCACCGTGTAGTTGGGTGGTGGTTGGTGGCACATGGATGGAATGCTTTTGATCACTTGGCAAGTCATGAAAACCAGTGATCTTAAAACTATGCTGGGATCTTAAGTAGGCTGCTTTGTCCATTTCAGGCGCTGGGTGATAGGTCCCTATCAGGGCCTTTGTTCTTCCTCTGTGACCCCTGGAGCGTTGATCAGAGGTGAGTCAGAGCATCATCGCCTCTCTTTGACCTAATGCCTGGCTAAAACCGGAATGTCTAGCCCAGTCTGTTTGAAAATCACTCACAGAAGGAGGTTCTGCAGGTCTTCACAGAACCTGGAATTCCCGTGAGGATGTCTGATCCTTATAATCCAGGCAGTGAGCATTGTAGGTGAGCTTCCTGGGGGCAGTTGGGTCCTTATAATCCAGGCAATCAGTGGTTGAGTTAAAACGCAAGCTTGAAGCTCCATAACCCTGGGTGGAAAGAGAAGCTAAGGACCGTTTGAGATGGCTGGTGACTGCGCTGGTACCTGTGGGGCTGAGTGTGGACCCTGGTCCTGGAAGGTGGTGACACATGGCGGGCAAGTAAGATCCTTAGTCCATGCCGCCCAAGTAGGAAGCTGAGCAGCATATCCTCGACTGCAGTCTGAAGACTGAGTGTGGGTCACAGGATAGGACCTGTGCATGCAGGAGGAGAAGAGGCAGGGATCAGGCAGAGGGGAGACAGAGTCTGGGGTCCAGTTAGGTACAAGAGCACTCCTTCTGGAAATGGGTAGGACTGAGGTCTAGGGAAGAGGTGGATGTGCCACTTGTTCACTCTGAACTCTGTTCCTGAGCTAGAGAGGTCTTCTTTTTGGCAGGTCTGACTTTTTGACCTCCCTTCTGTTGCTGCTGCTGCTATTGCACTTAGTTCTCTGGTTCTTAAGCCACACCAGCACCCTGGACGTGGGCAAGCTGATTTTCAGCGCCACCTCTGCAGCATGCAGATGTCTGGGTACCGGGTCCGAGCAGACAGCACTTCAAGCACATGTAGCTGCACCTGGGTGAATGTTGGGGTGGGGGTGGATGCTCTTTGGATGGGGTTGGGGGTGGTCAGGTGGCCCCCCAATGGGCGCAGCAGGTCCATGCCCAAAGTGGTCAGACTCAACCCATTGATTGTGTAAGGTGGTTGCTTAAGATAAGATACCGTGCTAATGTTGTTTGGCTGTGCACCGTGCAGTGTTTGGAGGCACCCTCGGATCGGGGGTACCCAACTGGAAGGTCTCACTTCTCTTGGGGTGGAGGTGGGGTTGGAGTGGTGGAGCTAAGGGCAAGGCAGGCAGACAGAGGTGCTGTTTGGTAGGCACCCTCTTCTATGTTGTCTTCTAGGAGTCGTCCAGCTTCAGGCCTTAGCTTTCAGTCTCTAACCCGTTTTGAGTTGACTTTTATGTGGTGTAAGATAAAGGTCCAGTTTCATTGCTCTGTGTGAGGATACCCAGTTTTCCCAAGATTATTTACTTAAGACATTGTCCTTTCCCTTCTGTGTCCTTTTCCTCCTGACGCTGTCATTGAAGGTCAGTTGCAGGTACATGTGTGGGTATATTTTGGGGCACTCTCTTTGGTTCCATTCGTCTCCACGTCTGTCTTCATGCCAGGACCAGTTTGAGAAGAATTCACTTTAATTTTCTTTAAATATTTGGTAGACTTGACCAGTGAAGCCGTTGGTCCTGTGCATTTCTTTGTTGGAGGGCCTTGGATTACTGATTGAACTTCCTTACTAGTTAGAGATCTGTTCAAATTTTGTTTCTTCTCAATTTGGTCTCGGCAGGTTGTATATTTCCAGGATTTTTTCCCCCCCATTTCTTCGAGGTTCTCCAATTTGTTGGTGTATATAATTCACAGTAGTCTTTTATGATCCTTTTAATTTCTGTGGCATCAGTTATACCATCTCCTCTTTCATTGTTGATTTTTTTATTTGAACATTCTTTGTTTCTTAGTCTAGTTAAAGCCTGCCAATTTTGTTGCTCTTTTTCAAAAAAACAAGTCTTAGCTCCCCCCCATTTGCTCTTTTATTTATTTATGCTCTAGTCTTTATTCTTTCTTTTTAAAAAATTTTTATGTTTATTCATTTTTGAGAGAGAGGGGGAGACAGCATGAACAGGGGAAGGGCAGGGGGAGAGAGGTAGACACAGAATCTGAGCTATCCACACAGAGCCCAATGCAGGGCCGAACCCATGAACTGCAAGATCCTGACCTGAGCCAAAGTCAAACCCTCAACCGACTGAGCCACCCAGGCACTCCTATTCTTTCCTTCTTGCTGCTAACCTTAGGCTTTGGTTTGCTCTTTTTCAGGTTCCTTGAGGTATAGAGTTAGCTTGTTTATTTGGGAATCTTTCGTCTTTCTTAATATGGATGTTTATCACCAAGAACTTCCCTCTTAGTATTGTTTCTGTGGCATCCCATAAGTTTTACTATGTTGTGTTTTCATTTTTGTTTTTTTTTCAAGATATTTTATAACTTCCCTTTTGATTTTGTCGGTGACCCATCGGCTGTTCAAGAGCATGTTAGTTCATTTTCACATGCTTGTGAGTTTTCCAGTTTTCCTTCTGCTTTTGATTTCTGGTTTCATTCCACTGTGGTCAGAAAATATACTTGGTATGATTTCAGTCTTCCTAAATCTGTGTGGTGCATGTTTTCAAACAAGATATAAATTGTATCTGTTGAAAGAAAGTAGAGTTCCAAGGAAAGCAGACCCTGAGAAGGAGATGAACATGCAGGAAGTTTACTGAGGAAGTTTCAGGATTAATGCCCGTGAGAGAGACCGGAGCAGGACTGGGCAGAGAGAGACTGGGCTGCGGAGCCGCCACAGGGAAGGCCTCAGCCCGTCTCAAGTGGGTGGAGAGGAGGGATAGCCCTTCACAGTTGTCCCGGCTCGGGGGTTGGGGGCAAGCACTCAGCCGCCCCTGCAGAGGGGACCTGACTTGGGTGAGGCCACCCCGCTCAGGCTGAGAACTGTCCGCCTGCGGCTCCAGCAACCGGGGGAGGAGGCCCCTCCGTCCTAAGGAGACCTCGAGGCCTGAAGATCACAGGGTTCACCGCAGCGCGTGTTGCGTGTACTGTTCTTGCCTTCTTGGCCCAATATGATTTTACTTAATGTTTATTTTATTTTGAGAAAGAGATGGAGCATGAGTGGAGGTGGAGCAGAGAGAGAGAGAGACAGAGAGAGAGAGAGAGAGAGAGAGAGAGAGAGAGAGAGAGACTGAGAATCCCGAGCAAGATTCACACTCAGCCAGAAGTAGGGCTCCATCTCAGAACTGTGAGATCATGACCTGAGTTGAAATCAAGAGTTGGACACTTAACTGACTGAGCAGCCAGGTGCCTCTCAATAGTATGTATTTGAGATTTGTTTATATTAATGTCTGTAGCTGTAGTCTCTCATTTTAATGGTCTTACAATATTGGTTTTTTTCTAAACGTTTATTTAGTTTAGAAAGAGCTGGTGTATGCACGTGAGCAGAGGAAGGGCAAAGAGAGAAAGGGTGATACAGAATCAGAAGCCAGCTCCAGGCTCTGAGCTGTCAGCACAGAGCCCGACGCGGGGCTCGAACCCACCAACTTTGAGATCATGCTGTGAGCCGAAGTCAGATGCTCAACCGACTGAGCCCTCGATGCTTAACCGGGCGCCCCTCAATGTCTTGTGTAATCTCCATATTTAGGTCCTCTTACTGAACACATTATTATAACTTGGCCTTTCTACTAAATACACTTTCATGTTAATATTTTAGTATATGTGCTGTCGAAGCAAGCACCCCTTTCATTAGTAAATATCTTCATGAACAACTTAATGACGACACAGCAGTCCACTTGGCTAGGCCGTCATTTGTTTCACCGCGACCCTGTTGACATTTAGATGAACATGTTTCATCGTGACTTTTCTGGAACTCCATCTTTTCCATGACAAAATTATATACGCAGCTATGTTTGATTCGAGTACTGCTGGGAATATTCTGTATAATTAAATATTTGTCCGAGATGTATTCAGGAGTGAGGTGCAAGAAGAGACCTAACTGATCTCCTCCCCATATGGTTAACCAGCTTTTTTGTATTTTGTCCTTTTGGTTTGACTGTCTTTGCCTGTTTTGTGTCACCACTCAGCAGCCATCAATAGTGCCCTCCGTAAATGTTTGAGTATGTGAACCAGTTTTTTATGTGTGCTTTATGTTCAGAGGTGTTATTCTTTTGCTTTGACCTGTCAGTTCAAGCCTGTACTGCACTGTTGGAATGATGAGAGCTAGTAGAACAAGAATCCCCCCCCTTCCTTCTCTTCCTTCTCTTCTTCTTCTTCTTCTTCTTCTTCTTCTTCTTCATCATCATCATCATCATCATCATCATCATCACTGTTTCTCAGACTTTCCTGGGCTATTTCTGCACCATCTTTCTTTCCCATGAACTTTAAGTAATCGGCCACTGCTCCTTTAAAACTGTTAGGATTTTGATTGACAGTGTATTAGTTTTCCGAAGAAATGTAAAGACGTTTATGTTTAACGTTTCTGGCCTAGTAAGTACAGCATGTTTCTCTAGTTTGTAGATTTTGGAATTGTTCAATTGGAGAAGATAAAGCCCCAGATTTCCTTTTCGATTAAAATTCAGGCCAGTTAAAGACATGATTCGCAGCTCGTTCATCGCAGAATCATCCCACACAGCGCTTCCCTGCACCGAGCAGCGCCTCAGAGGGCTTGCCGCCTCCTTGCAGAACACGGCTCGCACGGTGCCACGCGCTCCCGGGCTGGACAGGGGCTTGAAAACAGGAAACAACTGATGTGCTGTGCGGTGGAGGACCTGTTGTCTCTTTTTTCTTTTTTTTGTTTTATAGTATGGCCTGCTTTCTCCCCTTTCTCCCACAAATCTTTAGGGGAATTCTGTGCCCTCACTTCTCTGGTTCACCTTTTTTAGAGTAAAGAAATAGGCTACAAAGCTCGTCGGCCTGAGGGAAGTCTGCATAACTCCCTGTCACACCTGCTTGGCTTCAGGCCGTGGTGTCTAAGTGACGGATGAAGCCTGGTTTGTGTGTTCTCACGGAGCGCTGTTGGCTGCAGGCCAACCCATTTAGCCTTTGCTTTTTTTTTTCTTGCATAAAACTGCCTGTTTCTCACTTCGCATGGGGGTGTAGGCACGTGAGAGATGTTTGTTCTTGTCGCACGCAGGCCATCTGTGATCCTCCGGCATCCTCCGCAGGCTCCCAGGTCGGCCGGAGTGTCTGCCGGACGGCACCCAGGCCGGCCAGGGTCCCCGCCTGTGTGCGTTGGGTGACGCACCTCAAGGATCCGATAGGGGCCGTGACTCGTGTTGAAAAGTTTGAATAAGCCCTTTATTTAGAATAATTTTGGACTTGAAGAGAAGTTACAAAGATAGTACAGAGAGCTCCCATATGTCCCTGCCCCCACCACCCGAGTCGCTGCCTCTTACATTATCTGGTGACATCTGTCACGATCGAGGAGCAAGCGTTGCCGCGTTACTATTAACTAAAACCCGCACTTTGTCCACATGGCCCTGGTTTCCCTGTTCTGGGATCCACGTTACGTTTTATCGTCCTGTCTTCCTTAATTTCTCCTGGTCTGTGACAGTTTCTCAGACTCTCCTTGTGTCTGATGACATTGCCAGTTTGGGGGAGTCCTGGTCGGATACTTTGTAGAACGTCCCTCAGTTAGGGCTTTTCTCGTGTTTTTCCGGATTGGACTGGAGCTGATGGGGTTTTGAGAGGAAGACCACAGAAGCCAAGTGATATTCCTACCGCATTGTATGAAGGGGACATGATTTCACCCCTCATGATGTTGACCTTGATCACCTGGCCAGGGTAGTGGTGCCGGGTAGTAAATTTATTTCCCACCTTCTTTCATTCTCTGCTCTTTGGAAGCAAGTCACTGAGCACAGTGTAGACTCAGTTGAAGAGTTTCATTAACTGTCTCATCTTTCCGTGCCCTATTCTGTCTAAGCCACACTTGTTATTTTTGTTGTATCCCGAATGCATAGATTTTTTGAAGCCTTAGACGTTGCCTCGGCTTAGGCGGGATTTGAACTATCTCGTAGCTATGTTGAATCTTTATTCCATTCCTCTTACGTTTGGTTTCTTGGTTTTATTAAAAAATCTCTATACCCCGGGGGCAGCTGGCCGGCTCAGTCTGCAGAGCGAGTGACTCTTGATCTCAGGTTGTGAATTTGAGCCCCATGATTTTAGAGCTTCCTTAAGAAAAATTATAAAAATCTTTATACCCTGCACGCCACCTCCTTGTACCTCACAGCCTCCTCTGTTCTGCGCAGATGGCGGCCCCGCCTGTACTTTTTCTAGCACGAGGAAGCCTCGTGTCTCTCTTACTGTTGGGGAAAAAAAGTTTAGTATAAGAACGTTTTTATCCATAGTGAAGCTTATCTAGTCAACACCACAAGATACTTAATTCTACTTAATGTGCTGGAAATCTTTCTGTGTATAAAATTGTGTTAAACACTTAGGAGTTGTAATGTTCTCGGACCCCGTCCGGATACTGTAATAGGCCGGCCTGCCACACACCTTGGTCCCCTGGAAGGCAGCTGAGCCGTAGGAGTTCACATTACAAATCGCTTGTTGTGGTAGTGTTTGTGGGCTACATTTCTCGATGACCTTGATTTTTTTTTTTGCCTGATTATTCCTTTTGCCCTCAACTCAAATGACTTTATTTACATTTCAAGTCAGTTTCTAAGAATTTACAAAGGAAGAAAAAGAATTTTAAAAGGATAATGTATCATTTTAGCATCTGATAGGAATGTTCTTGAAATGATACATAAATTGGGTTTTTGTTCATTGAATCAACATTTTATGTGCTCGAAGGGAACTTACTGTTTCAGAAAATCCTGTGAGAAATTTGTGAAGCCCCAGAACGATCAGTTTTGCAAATCCACATCTGTAAACACTTAGTTTCATCAACAGGTGTGAATGTTTCATTTAGCCGGACTGGTTAGCGTGTTTCCAGAACATTAGAACTCCATGTCCCTTCTTACTGTGAGCGTATTTTAAGGAACCGTTTTGAGTATGTTCTAGTATTTTGTCTTTAAGTCAGTCTTTGAGTTCAGTACTGTGGGGAAAGTTCAAAAAATACATTTCAAGCGAGTTTTTGCTCACTTCATGGCTATTTAGTATGACGACTCAGAAACAGAATAACGTTTTGAATCGACCACAGGGGAAATCCTTTCCTTGGCCCCTCAAGTCTACTTTCAGTCCAGTCAGAAGATTCATAAATTCATGTGGGGGATTCCCACATGCTCTATTATAAGTCTCTCTCAAAGTTTTCGTCTATGTGTAGAATGTCAGGCGGGATCACACACGTTCTGTGTCTCCGTGTGCAAGGGCCATTCAGCGTACCGTTCCTTTGTTTTAATATTACTCATTCTTTTTTCTAAGTGTGGATGTGCAAGAGTGAGAAAGGCTGAGTGGTATAAAATGAAATACAAAAAAAAATGAATTTACTTGTTCTCAGGTTGGCTAAAGATCTACTGTAAGATCTTTGGGCAAATACTGGCTCTTTTCCTCTGTGGAGAGTAGAGAGCTCTGTAGAGCTGTGGAGACATGAGCCCCCTTCCCTGCCTTCCGCGGCCCCGGCCGTGTCCTGTCTGGCGAGGCGCCGGCGGTCCTGTCCCCTGTGGAGGAGGGAGGGATAGTTGTACTGCTCAGGTCTGGGCAGATATGCTTCCCGCAGTTACTGTTCAGCTCAGTTTCTGAGGTCCTGAAGCCATCTTCAAAAACATGATAAGCAGCGAGCCGTTTTTGGGAGAATCTACCAGCAGAAGAATCATGACATACTGTGAGAAAGGCAGCCAGAAAAAGTGTGTGTGGACCACCGGTCCTGTGCCTATACTTTCCTGAGCTTGTGCAAGGGAACACCATGGCTTCTGTGGGGACAGGGTTATGTGTACCCTTCTGTTGGCTCAGTCCCCTGGCCCCCCAGGAACACGTGAAAATCCCCAGTGGTAGACGGGCCTGCCATCAGCCCGACCAGCTACAAGCACACGAGGGAAGTTTAATACCGAGTGCGGGTTTCCTCCAGGAGAGGAAGATTCCCGTCTGTGCACAGAAAGCAGCCCCTGGGCCTGGTCACCTGGTCCTGCAGCCCCTGCGCAGGCCTCAGGGAGAGTGCTCCAGGAAGGGTGCTCCAGAGGGATAAAAGATCCTGGAAGTGGGCTGGCCTTTCCCTTAAGGCATTGAAAAGTCCTCCCCCGCCCCATTCAAATGCCAACAAACAGTAAAATGGAGTTCCTCCTAATTATCCTGGTTCATTCTCAGTCTTGACATCACCCAAAGTTACCAAACATGTTTTCATGGAAAACTAAACTTTTATGTTCTTGTGCCAAGAAGATAGATCTGTGAGGATGCTTGAATTTCCCCCTTTAAAATTTTGCTTCTCCTCTAAAACCCCCTGTGTTTTCCCTGTTATAAAATTGCAGGAAATTTCACATTTAAATCAGCTGCTGTTGGCCTGCCCATGCACTTTTTGGTGGATTTGTGAGCGTTCAGTAAGTGCCAGGAGGTCTGCGGCAGGGTGCTGCGTGGGCACCTCGTGGGGTCCCGTTCCCGCCCGTTGTCAGAGCCAGCGTGCCTCTTAGGCGTGGTTTCTAAGCTGCACAGTCACGACCTCTTTCAGTAAATTCTTTTTCAGCTTTATCTCTCTCCTTCACACGAAGATGCAGACGTCAGTCTGAATTTCGCACTCTCCAGCTGATTTTGACTTGATCCAAACTCGGAGCATCTGAAAGTGGGTTGCAGGGGGATGTAATACCTTGGCCTGGAAGGTTGCCTCCCGCTCTGGGATGTCAGCATTCATTCGTTCAGTGGACGTTTATGACGTGCTTGTTTTGAGCCAGGCTCTCTGATGGGGTGGGAGGGTGGAAATAAAAAGGCCCAGGGCCGTCTTCAGTAAGCTTGCAGTCTAGTGAGAGGAGAGGAGTGCGGTGTGGTAACAGCCCCGATGTGGAAGCACTGCGGAGGTGTGAGTCCAGACGCTCAAGGCATCCTTCTGCAGAAACTGACAGAAGACCCTGGTTGGGGAAGATGGACACAAGGAAACTGGGAGAAGATGAGGGTTGTGATAAGCTGGGGGAAGACAGGAGCTGGGGGAAGTGTCAGGCTCTGGTGGTGCTCCTAGGGGAGGTTGCTGTGTATTTAAAGGCCTACAGAAGCTAGAGGCTAAGGAACATGCTGGAAACTGCAAGGCATTGGGACCTGCTTGAGGTCAGGGTTTGTTAAAGAAAACAACTCAGATAGTTTAGTTATGAACACATGCTAACATTTTATTGCCGGTTTTGCAGTGCAAGGGCCCCTGGTAAGAGGACTCAAACTCACTCTTAGTAGACGTGGGGGTCTGTTACAGGAAGAAGGATCGAATCATCACTGAGGAGAATGCTTAAAAATCTTTAGACTCTAACTAGTCTAGTTGATAATTGATGGTCATCTGGGTGACTGGTAGTGAGTTCCCCAAAACAAGCCCTACTCTTGAAGTTCATTTAAAAATTGCATCAGAAAAAAAGGATTTATCTGGAAAGCTGTTGATTTCTTCCCACTTGGATGTTATGCGTTATACAGTAGGCAGCTTGGTTCTGTTCCAGACCGGGTTTGGGGCAGTTTTTCTTTAATAGGTTCAGGGTCACAGTGGAGTGCAGTCCAGTTTTCAGGGTGCTGCTGGTGAAGAGCTTTTGGTACCCTATGTTAAGGAGAATTTGGATTTTTATCCTGAGGGCAATAGGGAGCCATTGCCAGTGCGAGGAGTTTATAGCCCAGCCATCAGCGTGGGCGTGGGTTAGCCGCAGTGTGGCAGGAGAGAGGCTAGCAGAACGCTTTAATTTTCCCTCGAAAAACTGATGAGGCCTCTGAGTTCCAGTGTGTCTCCCCCGTGCCCCTCCTCCCACCTGGAGCGGCTCTGAGACAGCCACCTAGTTGGGGATTAGAGGTAGAAGGCAGTAGTTGGGTTTCCTCCAGCAGAGTTGGTTTTAACTTATTCAGTCTAAAAAAAAAGACACCTTTTTTTTTCTTAAGTGTTTATCCATTTGAGAGACAGAGTGTGAGTTTGGGAGAGGCAGAGAGAGAGAGGGAGACACAGAATCAGAAGCAGCTCCAGGCTCTGAGCTGTCAGCACAGAGCCCAATGCGGGGCTTGAACTCACAAACTGCAATATCATGACCTGAGCCAAAGTCGGATGCTTAACTGACTGAGCCACCCAGGTGCCCCTAACTTGCTCAGTTTTAAATGGTGATTGCTCTCACTACAGTGAAAGAAAGTATAATACTGTGAAGCAGATGCTGAGAAGGTTCTGGAAGCAGCATCCAGGCCAAGGTAACAGTTCAGAGAAAGGCATCCGAGACCCTTATGCACCTTGTGGCTCCGCCTCGAGGTCTGGGCCCCATCGCCTGCCCTTCCCCTCTTCCAGGGCTTGGTCCCATTTCTGTCCTGAGGCACCAGAGGCAGTTTCAGAACCCGGCCATCATCTGGCCTTGGCCTTGAGGCCGTTACTGTATTCCTGCTCCAGTTTGCTGTAATTACAGAGGACTCTGCCCTTCCTCAGAGGTCTGCAGGCAGAGGCTCCTTCAGTGCGTCTGCTGTGGTTAAAACAGAACCTTCAGAGATGCCCCTACCCCAGGCTGCAGATCTATTGGCATGGGGTGACCTGTGCTTTGTTTTCTTGTCACTGTTCCACAAAGTCGTGTGTCATTCTGGGCAGAGGTGTGGACACTTTGCCAGAAGCATCAGGGAACCTGACCTGGGTGGTAGGTCTGCAGTGTTTCTGGTGGTGGTGGTGGTGGTGACGGGTCATACCCTCTGCCTGTCCTCTCCTTTGTTGTGTCCATGGCATTACTGTTCCATTGTCTTCTCCTCGTTCATGACGTTTAATTGTTGTCATGTCAGTGTATTGCCATAAAAGCAGTACTCCGTAGTTCCCTGGAGTGGGTTGAAAGGGCATATTTGAGAATCTGCAGTCCTCTTCTAAAGTTGATGTGAACAGGGGCCTATCTATTCTTAGCTTTTATTCTCATTAGAAATCTGCATTCAAAATACATAATTATTCTCCTTTTGTTTTTTAAATGTTACCCCATCGCAAAAACACCTGTCTCTAAGAACTGAGGAGGACTTAACTGTGGGAACAGAGGTAGTGAGTCATACCTGCAAACCCGGAAATGAGTTGATTTGAGCCTCTTTGAGGAGGTTTCCTGGGCGAGCACGTATGCAGTAATTAAAGGACGAGGACACTAAGAGGTGCGTACTTGCAGAGTTAATCCTCAGGTGACGTGCTCCTTCTCAGATTGAGACCTCAGTTTTTGTTTTGTTCATTAAAAATAATAAAAAAGCTTACTACTTAACTATAGAAAAACACACTATTATTCGGGGGTGTGTGTGTATGTGGTGTCCTTTAACCTTACCTTTTAAACACTCTTCCTCTGACGGGAATGTTTATATATGTTAATGCCGGCTTATTTGGGGAAGGAGAGAAGTTACTGCTTCAGGCGATCTCAGTGAGCTGTGAAGTTATTTGGAAAAGCAGATGATCTTTCTGCGTGCCTGTATTTGAGTTGGTTCAGAACTTCCAGCGTGCGGGGAGGAGAAGCTTACTAATCATTTGTTTCTTCTTCAGGTGTTCATGCTTGAATTTGTACCTGTCCAGTGCCGGAGCACCGTCAGTCCACCTTGGATTGTGCTGACACATTCTGCTCTGGGGCGTGAGGGCAAGAGCGGAAGGGCCACCATGAGCCCGACCGGGGGACTCTTCAGCAAGCAGACACAGCCTCGACCTGCTAAAGATTTCCCTCGGACTCTTCACTCTCATCCTTTTTGCGTGGCTTTCTTCTCGGATGGCCATGAGGGTAAGATAAACATTTCTCTTCCACTGTGAAACCCTAATGCTCCCAGACTTTACTGAACATGGACTTCCATTAAATTCCATCTTAATGAATATGGTGGCTTTGTTTTGTGCACCAGTGAGAAAGGAAAGCCCTGCTATGTAACATACTCACTTTCAGTAGTATCGGGAATAATCTGAAAAGAACCAGAATATTAGAATATTAGCAGTGAGCAGTTTAAATAGGGTTATGTGATGATCCTAGACCAGGTCTTCTCTAGAAGATGGCTCTTTTCTACTGGAGGCTGAGAGGAGCCACTTCTCCACTCTGAGGACCTGTGGGCTTTATGAACACTTTGAGTTTTTGTCACGATAATGTGTACTTTCTTTTGGATGCAATGGCTTCCTTTCTATCCCCAACAGCTCTGAGACACTGCTATTGCACACGTGACAGATGAAGTAGGTGAACTTAATAGTTACGGTTTTTTCCTTTTCCTTAGTTCCTAGATCTGTGGAAGAAATTGGGAGTAGCAAATCCTGGGGCACCTGGGTGGCTTAGTCATTTGAGTGTCCACCTTTGGCTCAGGTCATGATCTCACTGTTCTTGGGTTTGAGCCCTGTGTCAGGCTCTGTGCTGACAGCTCAGAGCCTGGAGCTTGCGTCAGATGCTGTGTCTCCCTCTCTCTCTGCCCCTCCTCCACTTGGTGCTGTCTCTCTTTCTCAAAAATAAATTAAAAAAAAAAAGAATAGCAAATCCTGGTCTGGAGCCAAGGCTTTGGGCTTCCCCCCTTCCCACAACAAAAGGGATAAATTTTTAGTTCTTAGTCAAAATGTATGTAAGTGTACTTAATTCTTAAGAAATCCACAAACTTCTGGGGCACCTGGGTGGCTCAGTCAGTAGAGTGTCCAACTTTGGCTCAGGTCGTAATCTCATGGTTTATGAGTTTGAGCCCTGCATGGGACTGTAATTGCAGAGCCTGCTTCAGTCCCTCTGTCCCCGCTCTCTCTCTGCCCTCCCTGGCTCACGCTCTCTCTCTCTCAAAAATAAACTTTGAAAAAAAGAAGTCCACCGACTTTTTAGTGGTGCTGATGGTGGAGTTCTAGAACTTGTTTCATTTAATTACCTATTTGAAATGTCAGGCTGTAGTTTAGGAACTGCCTTAAATTATTTTTAAATAAGGCAAGTTATAAAGAAGGTAATCCTTCAATTTGTTATTTATGTAATATCTACATTTTCACATTTTTGTGAGATAAAAATTGACTGATTGAGTCATGCATTCATCCACTGAATGTCTCTGATTTGCCAGTCATCGTACTAGAAAGATAGAGATGAAGACTTGGTCTCTATTTTAAAGGTGCTGGGGGTACCTGGGTGGCTCAGTGGATTGAGCATCAGACTCTTGGTTTTGGCTCAGGTAGTGAGCTTATGGGCATGGGTTCCAGCCCCACATTGAGCCCAGCATTGAGCCCAGCTTGACAGCATGGGGCCTGCTTGGGATTCTCTCTCCCTTGCTCTTTGCCTCTCCTGCATTCTCTCTGTCCATTTCTCTGTCTCTTTCTCTCAAAATAAGTAAACTCAAAGGTGCTAGTAAACCCACAAGAGAGACATAAATATCCTTATGAGAATAGAAAACACTCCTGTGGCACGTACCGTATGCCAGGCACCATTGTTAGTGCTTTCTAGGCATTTACTTTAACTCCTGAATTGATATAGAAGCCCTTTGAAGTTCTTACTATTATTTTCTCTGTTTTACACATGAATAAATTCAGAGGTTAGGTACTTGTCCCAAGGTCATAAAGCTTGTTTTGTTTGACAGTCAGATGTATTGAGTACAGTAACAGACCTGCTGGGGAGGGGAGTGCGCTGGCAGAGCAGGGGAGCATCTCGTTGGGAAAATGGGGACCAGAAGTGTGAGTATCCATGAAAATTTCCCACAGGAGGCAGTACCTGAACAAATCTACTCAGAGGACTGGAAGAGCCCAGAAATACTTCGTTAGTAACATAAGGTACTATGTCATAAATGAGTTTGTAGGTTGGATGAGTGACAGGATGTTGGAAGACAGAGAGGAGCACCTGGGTGGCTCAGTCAGTTAAGTGTCTAACTTTGGCTCAGGCCATGATCTCACAGCTCGTGGGTTCCAGCCCCACATCAGGCTCTGTAGTGACAGCCTGGAGCTGGAGCCTGCCTCAGATTCTTCCTTGCTCACTCTCTCTCAAAAATAAACATTAAGAAAAAAAAATATTGGAAGATAGGGAGATAGTAAAAAATATACCAGCTCCCTGCAGTCTTCAAGATAAATGACAAGGAAATAGATTTCCAATGTCGAGTCAAACCTTTGTTTCCAGTTAGTGTAAGATATGAGAAAAACTTGGCGTTAACAAAAAAACTGATGAAAGTACTAATTTCCTTATACTTTGTCAGCATGTGGGTAAATGTGTGACCCCTTTGAACATTCTAAGATGAATTTCTCTATCACTGGAGATTTTATCTTAGTAAACCTCTAGTAACCTGTAGAAATAGTCTACAAGTAGTTATTTTGAATAAATGCAGGGGAAGATTGACTGTTTTCAGAATAAAAGTTGGCAGGAACTGCCCAGTAAGGTAGATTAATTTTATCATTGCAGAATCACAAACACTGTTCAGAAGATGGGGTTGACACTTGTCTCAGGGACACTAGGTCGTTGCTCTTCTGTCTTCCTGTAGCTGCTCCTGCTTTTTTGAGCATCAAGCCTTGTGGATAACTGTCCTGTGTCCCCTTGCAAGCACCACCTGCTGACTCTGTCATTACCCCCATGCCTGACTTGTGATTGCCTCCCGTGCCCCAGCTTCACTGGGTGACCCACCTCTGTTTTCCTTGGCTACATGGGTCTTGTCTTGGAGCTTCTCATCACCAGTGATCTCCCCAACTTCCTCCATCTCTCCACTCTCTAGGCCTTGTGTACTCGTGGCTCAGATCAGTTTAGTCAGACATTTCCTGTGTGACCACACCCTCCTTCTGTCCACCTTGGACTTGCCTCTCTTGATCCTGCTGAGACCTTTAGTTTGCTGACAGCTTTGCTCCATACCTTTCCAGCCTCATTTTCTTCCTGATTCAACTCTCTTGCCCAGGCCCTATGTTCCCCAACCATTTTGTGTTTTGGCTTGCATGCGGGCTCCCGACTAGTGCCAGAGAAAGCCATGCAACTGGGCAGATCGGCACCTGTTCTCGTGAATTCAAGCGGTGGCTCAGCTTCTTGTTCTCCTGGGCAGCTGTCTGCCGCTCTGATTCTTCATGGTGACTGTTCTGAGCTCTTCTCCAACTTCTGGCTGCTCTTCCTCCCCGCTTACCCTGCTCAGATGATGCCCTCCTGCTGTCGGGCTGTCTGTGCTACCTGCCCCCGAGCCTCCTCCTGCCCCTTGGTGTCCATGAGCTGACAGCCTCCTGCTTTTTCTTCTACTTTTCATACCGCCTTAGTCATCTTTGTGGTTTCATCTCTTGTCAAACTGACTTCTGTCAAAAGGCAACTACAAGATGTCTGTTTCCTCTTTCAAGTACAATGAAACATTTTCACACTGCTGTCCCTTTGCCTTCTGCCGGAGAAAGCTGGGATGTACTGTAGGGGGGCAGGCCCCTGGCGCTCTCATGCTGTGTGTGTGTGCATGTGTGTGTGTGTGTGTGCACGCGTGTGCGCGCTCGTTTGCTTGCGTGGCTGCGGGGCTCAGCTCTGTGATCAGTAGCTATCTCCCTGGGTTGCGGAATGGTTCTGCCCTTTGCAGAAATAGTCCCCCAGGGTTTATTCTGCGTGCACGCAGGGCCGAGTGGGGTTGGCGTCTTTCAGGTTAGAGGTAGGCAGGGCTTTCCTGCTGTTATTCAAGTGTGCTCTGGCTGTCATCTTTGGTGGCTCACTGGTGCCTTTGCAGGTTATCGAGGTGCAGTGAGGCGAGCGTTTGGCTCCCGCTTCTGCCGAATGGACCCCAGATCTCCTCCTTTACACTTCTTTGTGCTGATTCCCTGATTGCTCTGGAGGGCTTCCGCCCACTCCCC
The DNA here is from genome assembly GCF_006229205.1 of Suricata suricatta. NCBI lineage: Eukaryota > Metazoa > Chordata > Mammalia > Carnivora > Herpestidae > Suricata > Suricata suricatta. Next base: position 21,139,314 of record NC_043701.1, read on the forward strand.
TGTTGCTCCTTATAATTGCCGCCTCTGCGTGACTCCTTACTCCCTCATTCCATGCTCCCTTCCCTTGTTTTGTATCATCTCTTCGGTTGGCTTAATTCACTATTTAGTTCCAGAGCTGGGCACTTGGGGAGGAGGTAATAAGCATTATATCCTCTGAAATGACAGAGCTGCCCTTCTGGTGATTGCAAGAGAGAAACATTGAGATGTATCATCGCAGTATATTATGATAAAGACTGATAAAGTGTGAGCTGAGCATCTTATTTACATCGCTTCACATAATCTTTAAAAAATCCTGTGCATTTGCTGGGGTTTTTTTTTTTTTGGCCTTTATTTTACAGAGCTGAACACTGAGGTTCTGAGAAGTGACGTCATTTGGTTAAGGCCATTTACACAGAAAGTTACCCAGTGGGAAAGAGAGCCCAACAAAAAGCTCATGCTGCAAAAGCCCGTGGCCTTCCCTGCTGCGAACACAGTTTTCCTACCCTGCAACATCGCCTCTGTTGGAGGGCTGACCCTGAACAGTGGAGTCCAAGATCTAATAACAGACACTCAACACATTGAATATTAGGTGCTAGAGAACTCTAGCTAGAAATCAGTAGTCGTAGTGTTTTTTATTCTTCTGTTGTTTTAGTGGCATTGCCTAAAATATATCACCTTTATTCAGTTTACAGTGTATTTGCTATCACTCGCATTCTGATGAGTAACATAGTCTTGCAAAAATATCTTACATGCCTCTCTATTAACATTTAAAAAAATTTTTTTAATGTTTATATTTTTGAGAGAGACAGTGTGAGTGGGGGAGGGGCAGAGGGAGAGGGAGACATAGAATCTGAAGCAGGCTCCAGGCTCCGAGCTGTCAGCACAGAGCCTGACGTGAGACTTGAACCCACAAACCACGAGATCATGACTTGAGCTGAAGTCAGATTCTCAACCGACTGAGCCACCCAGGCGCCCCAATGGTTGCTATTTTCTTATCAAAATTCTCATGTTGTTTTCCTAATTTTGTGTAGTTGTCTGTATTTTCTTGAAATTCACTAAACTTCAAGATGATTACTCTGAATTCTTTGCCTGACAGTTCATAGATCTCTGTTTCTTTAGGGTAAGTTACAGGAGCTTATTGTTTACCTTCTGTGGTGTCATCTACCTGATTTTTCATGATCATTGATTCCTTACGTTGATGTCAGTGTGTTTGAATAATGGGGCTCCTCTTCCAGACTTTACAGATTTGCATTGGCAGAGAGAATTCTTCACCAGTCAGCTCCATTTGAGTCACTGGGTGCGTCTGCTGGTGATATCTTGGGGCAGGTAGGACCTCCTATCATGGTCTCTGGGTGAGGCAGCTGCGCAAGCTCTGAGGATGCAGGCCAGGGGTGTCTGTCCCTGGCTGGGAGCAGTTGGATAGGCCTACTGGCTTAGTTCCCGTGCACGTGAGGCTGCAGGACGGTATGTATGATTGCCTGGATTCTCCTGTCAGAAGTGGTCAGAACCGGGACTGTGTTCAGTCATAGATGGGTCTGTGAGGTCGCTTTCCGGCCCTCGCAGGACAGCAGGAGGGGAGCCAGGGCCTGCACACCTCATTGCTTGGAGACTGAGATCAGTTCAAGGCATGCAGGGGCCGCCTGTTTAACTCTACAAAGGGAGGAGCCCCTGGCTTTGCTCTCTGTCCGCGCAGTGGGCTACGCAGAGCTGCAGAATGGGCTCTGAAGCGTCCCGTGTGCTCTGGTCAGGCTCCCTGGCTGGGCAGGCTGGAGGCTGTGCTCCGTGGCGAGCAGGGATGTGCATTAGATTCCCTGCCTGGGCACAATGGGAGAAGTAAGTGTAAAACCAGTAAAGCTGTTTGTTGTCTTAACTGGAGCCGATCTGCACCCCAAGTTCCTTGGCCAAATAATAGGGCCATGACTTTGCTCTGCGAACTATTGGCTCTGACTGCTCTTCTCTTGGCCTGAGCTCTGTGGGGCTGTACAGCTCCCAGCCGTTGTCACCAGCCCTTCTGGTCAGATGGGGCCAGAAGACCGTCTTCACAATGTGTGGGTCTGCGCCCCAGCCCTCTTGCCTGGGCAGGAGGGGGAAGGTCCACACTGGGCTAATTCAGGTTGCCTGACAGGCTCTCTGGTTGGGAGGGGCCAGAATCTACCTTCAGCTCTGGCTGTGAATGAATCGGGCTGCTTGTGTGAGGCATGGGAAGCTGCCCTGCCTGGTGCTGGCTTTGCTCTGGGGGTGAGCCTCTCGGAGCCTCTTGCTGAGATCCAGCCCCTCCCTCTCTGGGCGTGGGCGAACTGGGCTCTCGGGGTGGAAAAACTCCTCCTCCAGGGGGCAGAGCCAGGCAGATCTGCAACTGCCAAGTTCCCCAGTCAGGGTGCGCCCCCACCTTGGTTCTGCAGACTGGTTGGGATTACTGTTAGGACCCTGCAGGCGTGAGCTTCAGCTGTTAGGGTCCTTGTGCTGGTTGTTGGAAGCCCCTCCCCCAGCCTCCATGACAGTCAGATTCCCAGTGTTTGAGCCCCTCAGATTCCCCTGAAGTCCTCACGGTGGGAGGTCAGCTAGGGGGCTCCTAAAAGTGACCCACAGTGCTGGAGGTGCTGTTTGTCCCTCTTGGGCTCTCTTTCCCACTGGAGGACCAGGGATGTCTCCATGTGCTGCACTGGACTAGAGGTGGCTCAGCACGTGGCTGCCCCTCTGCTCCTTCTGACGCAGTCTGTCCCCGTCTCTGAGGTGCCTCAGCCTCACCCCTGTGTCCTGGGGGTCTCTCGGTGTTATCTTGTTCTTGAACAGATGTTAGTTGTTGTGATGGGGTATGGAGTCTGGAGCAACCTAGGTCCCCATCCCGGTGATATCGCACCATGCTCTGCACACATGGAGCTTTTGTTCTGGTGTGGGAGGCGCCCAGGAAGCTGGTAAACAGGGATACGGTGGCAGACGATGGTAACTGTCGTGAGGAAAAGTAACGCTGAATGCAGGGGTAGGGAGAAACGGGGATGGGGAGCCTGCTGCTGCCTTATCTAAGTCATCAGGTCTTACCGGGGAGGTGACATTTAACGGAAGACCTGAGTGTCTTGCTCAGTTTGGGCTGCGGTGACACAATAGCATCAACGGCGTGGCTGACGACGACTCCTCTGCCTCACAGTTGTGGAGACTGGAAGTCCGAGATCGGGGAGCCTGCGGGGAAGGCTTCTTGGTGGAACGCCCTTCATTCCTGGTTTCCGACGCCTGCCTTCTTGCTGCGGCCTTACGTGGGGTGTGGGGTGGGGGGATCGTTTCTCCTGTGCCTTCTCTCACAAGGGCACTAATCCTCCACTCTCATGACCTAATCACCCCGAAAGGTCCCGTTTACAAATACTGTCACACTGGGAATTAGGGTTTCAACACACGCGTCCTGGGGGAGGACGCCCCTTCCGTCTGTTGTGCTGAGTGAGGTGAGGACGGGCATTCATTCCAGACACCGGGAACTGCATTCTCGAAGACCTGACATGAGCCATGTTGGAGGATCAGCTCTGTTGGCCACAGGGATGGTGCTGGAGCAGAGCAGGTAGCGAAGGAAAGGGCATTCGGAAGTGAAGCTTGAGGGGTCCCGGAGCTGGTCCGCGTGAGGCCTATGGGGCGGCAGTTTGGATTAGATTCCCAGTGGCACGGGGGAGCCTTCCTCCGCAGGGAAGGATGTGCTAGGGCTCTTCGTTCTAGAAGGTCACTTTGGATGCTGCGGGGCTGGGGCCAGGAGTGGATGTGCGGTGTGGTCTCGGTGAGAGGGGATGGCTAAGGCTGGGTTGGCAGCAGTGGAGGTTATAGGAGGTGGCTGGACTGGGGACCCTGAAGGTAACGCTTTGGCTGATAGCTCAGTTGTGGGGTGTGACGTAACCCCCAAATGGTACGGTATTAGGAGGCAGGCCTTTGGGTGTTTCAGCTTCCATCTGTGGGCCGTAAGAGTGGGGTCCTCGTGGTGGGATTGGTGTCTGTGTGAGAAGAGGAGGGGTGACCAGAGCTCTCTCCCCTCGCGCCACATGAGGACACAGTGAGAAGGCGGCCGTCCACCCACAGGACGGGAGCGCTCACCAGAGTCCGACGCGGCCAGCACCCTGATCTGGGCCTCCGTGTCTCCAGAACTGTGAGAAGGAAGGTCAGGTTGCTTACGCCGGCTGGGCCGTGGTGTTGTATTACAGCAGCCTGTGCTGAAACACCTTCCCTTCCTATTTATGTCCGTAATGCGCTCTACATGCCAGGTGCACAGAACTAAATAATTAAATTCAAACACTAACAGCAGTGGGTAAAGTTTAAGTAAACGTTTGCTTTTCTCACTTCAGATGTAACCCCTTTCAGCTACCCATTTGGAAGCTTGAGGTTTATTCTACTAGACCTGTGCTTCTTTCAAAAAAATTTTTAAGTTTATTTATTTTGAGAGAGAGAGCAAGGGAGGGGCAGAGAAAGAGGGAAAGAGAGAGAGAGAATCCCAAGCAGGTTCTGGGCTATCAGCACCAAGCCTGATGTGGGGCTCAAACTCACGAACGGTGAGGTTGTGATGTGAACCAAAACCAAGATTTGGAGCTTAACCGACTGAGCTACCCAGGCACCCCTAGACCCATACTGTCTAATGAGGCAGCCATTTGCCACTTGTGGTTATTTAAACTTAGATAATGCAAATTACATACAATGAAACATTCAGTTCCTCAGTCACACCGGCTGTACTTCAGGTGTGCAGTAGCCGTGTATGCCTAGCTGCAGCTGTGTTGGGCAGAGTCGACAGAGAGCATTGCCATCCTCATGGAATGTGCTATTGAATAGCACTGTTTTAGATGAATTCCATTCATATACGAATGTGAGTGTGTTATATATATATATGTGCATGCACACACACATACTGTGCAGTTGGCATAATATTGTACATCCTCTTCTGCAATTTGTTTTTTGCACCTAACAGAAAAACTGTTAATTTGGTGTGATCCACATGCAACATCATGCCAGGAAAATTTTAAAACAGGGCACATAATCAAACATAAGAGTTTTATTTTTGTAAATTAAAAATATTTTAATTTCAGATTTTAGAGGTAATTGCAACACAGCCTTAATGCCTGTTCCAACTTTAACTAAACAGATTAATTTTGGAAATAGTCCACTCAGCCTTGGGTATGTAAAGAAAGAAGGTTCAGGAGCTGTAGTTTGAGCTTAATCTACCATCCAGATAGACATCCGCACACGCACACACACACTTCCCATTATTCCTGTTTTGTAACAGGGATTGTAACCTTCTGTTTAGTGTGCACACTGTTCAGTAGACCAGCACCATCCAAAATGGTAGCCATTAGGCACATTTAAATTGAAGTTAAAAGTTTAGTTTCTCAGTTGTACTAGCCTCATTTCAAATGCCCACCAGCCACGTGTGGCCAGTGGACAGTGTGGATTTGGAACATTGCCATTTTGCAGAAGGCTCTGTTGGGCAGCCCTGTACTAGAAACTTTCTTCAAACACATTTTGTATTTAAATGCAGTGATTTTTCCACAACTGGAGGGTGGGAGACGCCATCCAGGAGGATGTCTGAGAACTTGTGGGAGCCAGTGGGGAGCCTGCACCTCCCTGCGCTTCCCACTCAAGATTCTCATCCTCCCCTTTGAAGACGCATGTCCTCCAACTATCTTTGAGAATTAGTGTTCCAGAGTAAGTTAATTGTGGGAAAGAATATGGTACTGAGAGCATTTCAAGGCTTGAGTATTATTTTGATAATTGGCAATGCATATATGCTATTAAATAGCACTTTTACATACAGCAAGTGTCACTGCTTAACTTAGAATAGAAAATGTTTAGTAACAAACTAAAGTGCTTAGTTACAGTGGGTGCTGACACCGTATTATATTTAAACTTTGTAACGTGAGAAAAGAATATTGGAAATGCACCCTTTTGTGAAAAACAGATGGCTTTACATTGACATTTATGTTAGAGGAGGTATGTAATCTGGACGATTCACAGGAAACAGGAAGAATAGTTGTCTGTGGGAATGGAGATAGTATAAGAGGGAGACAGGTGTAATAGAATGACTTTTTCGCTCTCTACCCTTTTCTTTATGTACCTTGTAACTATGTTCTTGTATTAATACAAAAATCAGTAAATAAAACCATGAAGAACAAAACCAAACCCATCCTTAAAATGTGTGGGATACAGAATAGATCATTTAGGAGGTAAGGGTCACTCAGGACAGAAGGAATTACATAGACTAATAGGAGCAGAGGGCTGGTCTGAAGTTTCACGTGACCATCAGATGAAACCTCGTGAGGTCTCCTGGCACACCAGGACCCGGGCTTGGCAGACCACGTCGCTGATTATTTTGCAATAATTAAAGCCACTTGCAACTGTTTTATTACATATAACTTAATACATTTTAGGAGAAAAAAGCACTCATAGTATTATTATATATAAAATGTACATAGAACTTTTTTTTCTCTGCAACCTTTCTTAACACTCGTGGAACAGAGCTTAGCGAATGGTGATTTAAACTCTTGGAAATAATTATTCCAGAAAGATGAAGTTGAAAAGAAATTGTTCAGGTCTGGGGCACCTTGCTTCAGTTCCAGTCTTTCAGGAAGGTGAATACTGGTGTTAATTGAGTGTAATCTGAATAGGGACGTACCACAGCTTATTCAGCACATAGCACCCTCGTAAAGTCACACGTGCCCCAAACATGGACTTATTCGTAGACACTGCCCCGTCTCCTCCCCCATCCTTTGCTTACAGTCACTGCCGGTGACCAAGAGGTGGGACGGTCCACAGCGTGGGGACACGGGCAGAGGGGATAGAGCTGCATTCCCCCACCATCACGTCTCTGTATTTCAACTTCCAGGGGACTGTGACATCAAAAATGGAGCACCCAGATAGTCAACACCAAGTGTTGGGTTTTGAAAACAGAACCCTGTAGTTCAGCAGAATCTATGTTTTTCTCTGAAAGCACATCTCTGGGATGTGTTTCAGGAAAGAAAACTAAGGGAAAACTAGTTAGGGAAAAACTAACACCCTGCACGGCATGTGTTACAAAGAAACTCTTGTTTGTGGTGGAAGTTGGAGACAATGACTTCTCGGAGGCAGGGGTAGTTTTCAACATGCTGAACAGGTGGCATTGCACAGGAGTTCACACATTCAGAGTAGACGCCAGCCTTGACCACTGGTGTGGCCGTACTCATGTGTATGGGCTGAGTGTCACTCCTGCCAAGCGACAAAGCCGTCAGAGATGAGATGAGCCGTTACTGGGGTTTGTGGCCCAGCCTGCGGGTTGTCCCCTCGGCGTCCATAACACCCATCTTTATACACTGCAGCCCTACTGGATAGCTCTGTGGCCATCTGACTAACTTCAGGTTAGTGGGAGGTACATTATCATGTGGTCTTTTCCAGAACCTTCCTTAAGGGACAGTACGTGTCCCTCCTGCCCTCTCTCTACTTACACCTTTCCCATTCTGCTGCCTAGAATGTGGCTGCCATCATCGTCACTGGTGGTAGAGCAGTAAAATAGGCAGAGGGCCACACTTGCCTTCCCAGACTTCTGCCTGAGAAAGAAAGAAACTTCTCCTGTTTAAGCCACAGCTACTTTGGGCCTGAAGACACTCTCAGACCAGCCTAATTCTAACTATTGTAGTCCCTAATCTGCTAGGCAAATTCAATTTTATTTAAACTCTTCACCCTCCCATCAACAAGGTAGTCTTGTTCCTTTGTAAGGGATTAGGAGACAGAGGTTGAATAAAAATTAAGCAACTTGCCCACGTATCAGAGCCAGCATTTGAATCCATGTCTGAGCTTTCTGACTTCAGAGCTCCAGGGGCTCACTCCTTGCGTTCGTAAGTAATGTGAATCATAGAGGGCATGTGGCACATGGTTTTGTAACATTCATGCTTTGGCAGAGCCCCAATTTTGTGAATTTTTTTTCAAAAAGACGTTGGGTTTTTCAGAGAAATTCATTTGTGGCTTTTTGAAAGTGACAAACATGTTAACTGTTTTTCAGTCAATAATACTTATCAGAAAAACTTTTTTTCTTAATTTCAAAGAAAGCTGTTTTGTTCCTCTCGTTTCCAGCATTTGCCTCATTGTCATTTACTAATTAGGACATTTCTATGAAAAGAGGATATTTCGAAGAGAAACTGCATGGTTCAGTTTCTTTAGTTGTATCTTCACTGAAGGAAATTTCAAGAAAACTTGGTATTAAAAAAAACCTTTTTTTTAATGTTTTATTCATTTTTTGTTGTTTTATTCATTTTTGAGAGAGAGAGAGAGAGAGAGAGAGAGAGAGAGACAGTGACAGTATGAGCAGGGGAGGGGGAGAGAAAGAGGGAGACACAGAATCTGAAGACAGGCTCTAGGCTCTGAGCTGTCAGCAGAGCCTGACATGGGGCTTGAACCCACAAACCACGAGATCATGACCTGAGCCTCAGCCAGACGCTCAACCGACTGAGCCACCCAGGCGCCTTGGGATTTCTTTTTAGAATGCTCCTCACTGTGCAACAAGTCCAGAACATTCCCCATCCCCACCCCCATATCTACTGCAGGATAATGTCGAAATTAGGATGGTAGTGGGATGGAGGTTATGAATTACTTGGATGGTCACACGGGGCAGCCTCTGCAGCCAGCCTTTCTGAGGAATCTAGACTTGATGTGGCCGAGTGCCACACTTGGGGCACGGGTGGAGTGGACAGGCTGGCAGCGGTGGGGGTGTGTGTGCAGGTGCAAACAACAGGTCTGGGGAGGCTGGTGAATCAGTCCTGGTGTGGACAAGAGTAGGCAGCAGAGCCTGCAGTAGGGTGGGGGACCTTGGCCTTCTGCTGGGGCTCCCGATGGCACCCTGGGCCGTGCTTCAAGTCTATTCATTCTTACAGGCTCACAGCGGACACTTAATTGGTCAGAGCAGCCGTATTCCTTGGGAACGCCGTAGCTGCAGGATTTGCCGTATAAAAAAGAATTCTGTGGCAAACAAGTTTGGGGAAATGCTGTATTCTAATACATCTGTTGGAAATTCACAGCACACTTTTAGCATCTTAAAAGTCTAAGGTCTGAAATCTATTTTACTTGACTCTACCCAGTTTCTGAAACTTCCTTGAAAATAGAAATGGTACTTACTTGTTTTTTTAAAATTACAGCATCCTGTGGAGACTGCTTCATGATCCTTTCAGGAAGCAGTTAACAGTGGTCTTGGGAGCGGCTGCTTGGGCAGGTTGGATTCCTGAGACAGTGTTGGATTTGCATCTAACCACATGGGCCTCTTCTTGGCAACCTCTTTGCTCTTACTTGCTGGCCATGTTCTCTGAAGCGTTGTGCATCTCCGCTGGCATAGAGTTCGCAGCCGCGAAACCCTACTGCTTGAAAGGCCAACGGTGCCTCTTCCTTTGCTGCCTTAGAAAAGGTGAAGTCATTTGCCGGAGTCCAGACAGCTAGTCAGTGAGGATGGGGCCAGGGTCTCGTCACATGCCATGGCCCGTTCCCAGTGGAAACGACTGGGGTCGGTTCTTTACCCTCAAGCCTTTTTTTTTTTTTTTTTTTTTTTTTTGGTGCTTCCTCCCAGTTGGGTTGGATAAGAGCAAAAGAACCGATGTTTGATTTCCTGTCATGGTTTGGCATGGGGATAAAAACGAGCAGAAGGGGGAGTGCCCGGGGAGGCATGGGTGCTGCTCAGTGAGGGTGCCACACGGGAACCCCAGACTTCCCGATCAGGACTGCTGCGAACCGTCGTTTTCTGTGTGACTGAGAACGACTCATGCCAGGCTCTGTCTGCAGGAGAACCGGCAAGTGGCTCCCCGCCGGGCGGCCCCCAAGAGTGCGTGAGCCGCGGAGCGGGACACCACTGCTGAGACGGGCAGCGCCTCGAGCCCACTGGGTGCTGCTCATTAAGCGCCGCAGGTGGCACGTTTCTGTTCTCCGTGGCGCTGAGGATTTGGAAGGAATGGTTTTTGAAATTTCTCTTTACGAGGCCAAGAGTATTGACATCATTAGGGTCCGCATTATAATTTTGCTTTAATTTAGATTTTCTTTTTTTCATGGTGAAGTTATTAGACCCTTATTCATTAATTACTATATGAAATTGGATTCTTTTATTATCTTGAGAGGTTCTTTTTTGTTTTATTGTCATAATTTCACCTGTCAAAAATTTTTGTGGCATTAATTTTGAGTATTCTTTTTTTTAATGTTTATTTTGAGAGAGAGCACGTACTTGTGCACATGCAAGGGACAGGAACAGAGAGGGAAGGGGAGTGTTTCAAGCACTGTCCCTGCAGGGGCTCCGTCTCATAAACCTTTCGTGAGATCATGAACAGAGCCGAGATCAAGAGTTGGACACTTAGCCAACTGAGCTGCCCAGGCGCCCCAACTTTGAGTATTCTTATGTTTTTATGAGCCACTTTCTACAGTCTTAAAATTTAGAGGATAATAATAAAGCCACAGTATTTTCTCCTGTTTGAACTGGAGTAATCCTTCTGTCAGAAGGGAGAAGGTTAATGAAAAGGAAAGATCATTTTGATTGAGTAGGCCTGACAACCTTTGCTTGAACTTTGTTACCTAACTGCTCCTCTTTGAATTGTTCTGATTATTATTAGGTTCTTTTTTATGTTGAGTGGACACTTTGGCCTGTGTTACTGGTTTTGTCCTACAGCCCTATTCAGGGAGAGAGGTAGAAACCCCTCCCTACTGCATAAGTATATTCTATACATTAAAAAAAATTTTTTTTAATGTTTATTTTTTGAGAGCGAGAGACCAAGACACAGATAGAGACAGAAACAGAGTTGAACAGGGGAGGGGCAGAGAGAGAGAGGGAGACACAGAATCTGAAGCAGACCCCAGGCTCTGAACTATCCGCACAGAGCCCAATGTGGGGCTCAACCTACAAACCATGAGGTCATAACCTGAGCCGAAGTTGGATGCTTAACTGAGCCACCCAGGCGCCCCTGTACATTCTATACATTTCTGATGTAATGTTTGTAACAGTGCTGGTGGGTAGGTAGCATTCACCTCCCTTTTACAGATAAAATAACAGATTCGGAGACTGAACATTCTCAGTGACTTTAGAGACCAGGTGATTTGTCAGGGCCATGACATAAGTAATAGCTGACTATGTCAGTAGTGGCCCCTCAAGTGTGAGAAGGGGGCAGGATGAACTTGATGGAACAAGGTTCAAGTTCCTTATTGCTATTGTCAAGCCTCTTCATCTCCCAAATCCAGCATACACCTGACACGGTGGATGGAGGGCTAGGAAGGTTACCTGCTTGTCTTGTGCACACCTGCTTCCTTTATCCTCTTACTGGGAAAGGTCACCAAACTTCACAGAGGGGTGTCCCATGGCCGCCTGTTAATTATAATCTGTTAATTGAAGCCTTTTGATATATAGCACTCATTGAGTCTATATAGGAAAATCAAATGATACTCAAACTCTGCAAGTACATGCTAGGTCTCAATAAATACTTGTTGACTTTGGAAGTATCAAGTGGTGGCCTCTGAAATTGGTAGAAATGGGCATCTGTGGGAGTGCTGTCTCATATACCAGGCCCAGCTGGCATGCATCTACCTGAAGAGGTGCTGATGCGGGTTGGATTGAGGCAGCATGGCTGGAGTCGTACCTGATCGTCCCTCATCAAAACCCTACAGTAAAAGCTGAGCTGAGTGTAACATTTGAAGGGGAAAATTCCACATGGAAGTCAGAATTGGAATTATGAGTAAAGTCCAGTTCGAGAAGCTGTGGTGGGTGGGTATCCCAGGTCTGAAGATGTATAGATGGGTTTAATGTGAGCAGACCATACATCTGCCCCTTTCCTTCTAGATCTATACCCTAGAGAAACTTTGGGACACGTGCATAAAGAGACAAGCTCAGGAAGACCCTGTCCTTTAGCTTTTATTGATGTAGACATGAGGATAAAAATCGGAAGAGATCCAGGGGATGGGTAAGCACTAAATTCAGGAGAGTGGTTTGAGCTGAGCCCTTTTGTTGTCGTTGTTTTGGTTGTTGTTAACATGTGATTTAATAGTCCTAAGTATCTACAATCCTGTACTCAGTAGATAATCGTGTTTTGTGTGTGTGTTTGTTTTCTTAGCTAGTGAGGCTGATAGAAACACAGGGTAGGATGGAGTCAGAGAGAACATAAGGTCTCTCCTTATGGAGGTGATGGAGCGGAGATGCAGGGATGAAGATCCCAGGTTGCTGGTGGCAGGACTAGGAATAAGAGCCAGGCTTTTCTGACTGCTCTTCTGGGCGTCTGCACCACACCACCCGTGCCCTCTTAATGAAGGGTCTTTTCTGTAAACTGCTGTCATTGGCGTCGTGCCCCTACCCCTTTGCAGTCCTCCATTAGAGCATGTTTGTGGACTGTGGTACTTTAAGGTATGAGTTTCTAAAGCGCAGTGACTGCACAGATCACCAAGCCCTGAGTGCATTTTTCTCCTGTGAAAATATATTAAGGTCTATTCACATTTCTTTTTTCCCTCCAAGATGTTTTTTATTTTTAATATAAGAAACAAACAACTTTTTAATAAAAAACAATCTTATAAGCCCCAACTTTACATGGATGATTTGTCCTGAAAAACCTTTGTAGGACAAATTCTTAAAAGTTGTCAATAATTAAATAATTTCAACAGGAAAAATTTTAGGGATTCTCAGGCCTCAAGCTGACATTCGTTTGTAGTAACATAGCATTAAGTTCAGTTAGAAATGGACATAATTGCTTCAAGGAGCAGCACAGTTCCCACAACGTGACCTAAAAAGGCATTGTATGTTCTCTATAATATGGCTCTTTGTGAACTTTCCTGGGGCTCTTTTGTAGCTACGGTACACCAAAAGTGTAAGGCCACAGCAAAACACAAAACCGCCTAATTCAGCAACAAAATATCAACCTTTCTTAAATTCTGTTTAATGCAAAAACAATTGAAGAGTATAAAGACAAAATAAATCAACGAAAACGGGCGCCAGGGTGGCTCAGTCGGCTAAGCATCTGAGTTGGGCTCTCGTGGCTCGCAAGGTCAAGCCCCACATCAGGCTCTGCTGACAGCCCGGAGCCCGGAGCCCGGGGCCCAGGGCCCAGGGCCCAGGGCCTGGGACCTGGAGCCCGGAGCCTGCTTCGGATTCTGTGTCTCGCTCTTTCTCTCTCCTCTCCCGCTCACGCTGTCTCTCTCTCTCCTTCAAAAATAAATGAACATTGAAAAGTGTTAAAAAATCAATGAAAACATATTTCAGGTTTAAGTGTAGGTTAAATGCCAGAGGGTAGTGTTGTAAATTAATGAGCACCGAGTGCTGTGGAATGAGAACTTACGCGCACCACACGCTCCAGCTCTAAAGTCATCATGGTCGCTGGTCCTCAGGTGCTGCGTACACAAGTCGTTCTTCTTCAGTGCTAAGAAATGCCATATACCGAAAATGGCGTTACTAAAGGAAGTTGTGCCTGAAAAGCAGAGCTCTCAACCCAAAGGAATAGATGGGTGTGTTAGAAATGGAAACAGGTGCGTATGCGAGTGTGCAGGTGCGTATGCGTGGTGTGGTGGAAAAAAAAGAAAAGCAAACCAGTGTGTTACGACTTCTTAAAGGTGTGCATGCAAGGAAACCTCTCTTTCTGCTTCCTCAGCCCTGAGACTTATCAGTTTGATTTCATTCATAGTCACTGAAGGCTTGTACTTCTGATAAGCGTTTGTACCTTTTTGTAGCATAGAGTGAGTGACTGATAAATTGTTTGGCCAGCTTGTAATCGGTGAGTAGTGTCCAACATGGTATTTCTAAATAATGATCCCCCTTCAGTCTTCTGTAGTCGTCTTCTGTCCCAGGTTTACTTAAAATTTCCATGACTGCTTCTAGTCAAAGAAATCCTCCCTCAGCTCGTTCTGCTTGGGAATACTGAAATATCATTGGGATATTTCTGTTTTATTCAGTGCAATACTAGTTTGATGCTTAAAATGGTTTGGGTGTAATTCTTTCTGCACTTGGGGAATGGTGGTGGTCTTTATTTTGATTCGAGTAGCAATAGTAATTTTCAGGACATGAAATACACAAAAGTGGAACAGCCGATTTCACATATTTTGGTAGTAAAATGTTCTGTTTCGTGAGGATGAATGACAGGCTGGTTTGTGGCAGTTCCTCAGACACATTCCTGTGAAGGCAGGGCTTTCACGTTTCTTTTCTTCCTCCCTTTTGTCAGCAGATGGCGTATTATGGTTTCCTCTCACCCCGCTTTCCTCGCCTTTTATTCCTCTCTTTCCTCCTCCTCCTCCCCTGCCACCCCCCCCACCTTGGCAGACATTTGTCACAAGAATGAATGCTGTTATGAAAAAAAAAGTCTGACTGTGACATGTTGTCTTTTCAGAAGTACAAGAAAGAAAGGAGGAAACAGGTTTTCGTTGCTTCGGGCGTAATACAGCTGGCTAATTTTCTCTGCTAACACTTTATTAGCGGAACACTTGTTCCCCTTTAGATTGCATCTGACATGTTATTGTAACAGTTATGTTTGCTTTTATATTTCTATCATGTTGTTTTGCATGTAGGTGGCTCCTCTTTTCCCTTTTAGGTAGATGGGCCCCTTTCGTTAATTTTATGTTTTTGTTTATTTAGTAATTTTTTAGTGTTTATTATTGTGAGAGAGAGAGAGAGAAAAGAGACTATGCGGCAGCACACAAGTGTGGGAGGGGCAGAGAGAGAGGGAGACACAGAATCTCAAGCTAGCTCCAGGCTCTGAGCTAGCTGTCAGCACAGAGCCCAAGGCGGGTCCTGAACCCACGAACTGTGAGATCACGACCTGAGCCGAAGTCAGATGCTTAACCGACTGAGCCACTCCGATTTTATGTGTTTTTAAAAACAGAGCTTTTTCCAAAGGAAAATCCTTTGATGTACAGATAAACAGATTAAAATATATTTGCACTTAGTTTTGGGAGTAAAACTCCTCTGACAGTGATTGGGGCTTTCTTTGCAAACATGAGGGACACATGAAGATGTGACTGGGTGAAGAGTACGTATGACTTAATGAGAGGCTGTTAGTGACCGGGGGAGGGTTTATTAATATGCATTGTAAAGCTGCATGTGGAATGTGTGAGGGAGCGAATTGAATATTCTAAGGAATCCTACGAACCCCATGTTCCCTTTATTCTTTTCCTATTCTTTCTGCCAACAGTAAATATTTATTGGATGTTTCCAGAATGGAGACTGCATAAAGAGCAGGTACATGGAATTGTCTGCGCTCTCAAAGAATGCGGTCTTCACTGAATGTAATTTGGGAGTTCACTTTCCCGTGCTAGGAACATGGTAGAACGAGCCCAGTTTAATCTTTAATGTATTAATACCACCGTCTCTGCTTGCGTAAATCCCCTGCTGCAGCCCAGTGTCTTCTTTGTAATTGTCTTAATTCTCTTTTCACTCCTCTTCACTCACCCACCTGCCTCCAAAAGAAAGTGGTAGTTGCCACCAGGCATGTTGGAAATGATAAAATAGTTTGGTAGTAACTTCACCAGCGTTCCAGGTTTGGTAGTTATAGCACTGTATTGGATGCCTTTCCCATGGGCATGGAGAAGCAGAAAATTACCTTGGCAACTGCCCATAAAGGTTTGTCAGCAAGAAAGTTTTCAGCTTAATGGTGATAAAATAAAATATAATATATGATAGCTTCCTAGTCCTTTCTGTATACAGCTTTTTCTAAATGCTTTGAAATAGATGGGGGATAAAAAAGCCTGTCATACTAGACCATCCAAAAAGGAAATCAAATGCTGCATGCATGTTGGGTATTGTTACCACGCAGATTCAAGCATGGACCTTAACGTGCAGTCTGCAGTCAACAGCGTTAACATTAGTGATCCTAGTTGGCACAGAGATCTACCGCTCAGACTGCTGCCTCCATTATGTCATGGAGTCAGGTGTTAGCTGCTCCCCTCACAGGTCAGAATCTTCGCAGTGAGGAAAAGCCGCCCATACCCACGATAGAGTTGTATTCGAGTCCTTTCCTAAGGGCACCATGACTGCACAGTCTCCTTTGGGCAAATTTTAGGAGTGGTCTGAGCTCAGCTGAGTTGTGCTGTTCAGCCTCTGCTTTCCTCAGCCACCGCTGGGCTCTGCTGCTCCCAGGGAAAGCCTGCAGGAGCTGGAGAGGGACACGAGAGAGCGTCTAAGAGACCCGTCTACTCTAGAGCTAGAAAACCGACGACACGTTGCTACATAGAAATCTGTTTAGCAGAAACTGCATTTGAGTTCAGGCACTTCTTTGATGTTGGGAGATGTCTGGTATATGTTACAGGAATGAGGGACCACTGACCCCATCACTGATCCTGTGGCCAGGAAGGGGCTGATCTCTCCTGGCTATTCACTCCCCTCCCCTCCCCCCCCCTCAAATGCCTCTCCATTTCTTAAGTGTTTAAATGGGAAATTGGGAAGAATTTATTATTCCTCAGGCTTAGCAAGGCTGTTTTGGTTGTAAAACAAAGTGACAAGAGCCTCGTGGTCTATGCTCTGAGGTTGTGCCGCTGTTCCTATCAATCACTTGCTGTATGACCGTAGGTAACTCAGTTTCTAAATACTTGTATTTACTCATCAGTGAAGTGAACCTATTTCACTAGAGGACATAGATTTGTAACCTGGAATCCATAGATGGTCTTCCTTGAAACTGCATCTGTAGTTACATATTTTTGGAGCCCTTACCCTTTCTTTGGATTCTCAGAGGAGTCTGTGAACCCCTCTTTCCTCACATTAATCTCTCCGCCCTGGAAGTTATTGTGAATTTGGTAAAAGAAAATAGATAAAAAGAGCTTTAGTGATGTGAAAAACATCATTTCAAATAGATTAGAATCATTCTCTGCTGAGAACACTTAATTCATATTTCTTCTCTTTTGGATCTCCTCAATAAACACATCTGTTTTCTTGTAATATCTCCCTTCCTCCTTCCTTCTCATCTCTTCTTTCCAGTTGTGGAAGACCTGGAATAGAAACTGGAGTGCAGTTTTCCAGGCTTCAGCAGTTGTCAGACTTTTAGTTCGGTCTCAGGCTTACCTTCCCTGACTGTGCTCTGTTTCAGCCTCTGCCAGTGCTTTGGTATATTTAAAACTGACTTTCGGGTCTTTGGTTTCCATAATATTCTTCTGGCTGCTTCTGCAGTAGTGATATTTCAGTCCCATGATTATATAGAGAAAGACTTAATTTTCTTTTATTTAATCCTTTGACAGAGACATCTTCAGCTGCTTACCCCATTTGGACTTATTACATATTCTCTTAAGTGTGAGCTTATCTTTTGTCAGCTAGAAACAAAAAGTAGAAAAGATCACCCTAGATTTCTTTCATAAGACTCTTGTATTCTAACCCAGATATAGGGGTGAACATCCGACTCTTGATTTCAGCTGAGGTCATCATCTCACAGTCATGAGATCAATCCTCATGTCAGACTCTGCACTGATAGCACAGCTCTCTCCCTCTCTCTCTGCCCCTCCCCCACTTGCATGAGCCCATTCTTTCTCTCAAGATAAATAAACTTAAAAAAATAATATAACAATAAATCAGATACAGTTCCTAGTTCTTTGAGTTATTTATTATCATATAACAGACCATCTCAAAACTTACTGGATGAACACAATTATTTTATTTGCTCATGACTCTGTGATTTGGCTAGGGCTCAGCTGGGTGGTTCTTCTGCTGGTCTGTCTGATGATCTAGAGTGGTTGCAGCAAGACGGTGGCTAGGGCTGGGAAATCCAAGACGGCTTTGCTCCTGTCCACCGTGGGGTCATCTGGTAGGTTTTGATCTTTCTCCCTGGCTTGCTTGGTCTTCTGTACATGACAATTGCATGTTGACAGTCGTTTGAGAGGGCCAGCCCCACTATGCAGGTATTTCCCAAGGTTCTGCTTGTGTCATGCTTGCTTACACCCCATTAGCCCAGCCCAGAGTCATGTGAGAGGGCACGACGCACACACCAGAAGTCCCAGGGTTCATTGGGAGCTGCTAAGATAATATGCAGTGTTAGCAAAGAGGAGCAGCTTGTTTCATATTTTTATGAAATGAGTGATTCAAGTTTTCGTGTAGGATATATCACAACTCTTCTTCAGTGAAAATGAAGTATGTCCTTTGCTCTAAGGAAGCTCAGGTTTAGAAATCTAAACAGTGGATGAATTTAAAGATCTTGAGGCAATTGAGTAGAGGATGAGATTTTGTTAGAAATGTTTCTGTTTTGCAAATTGTATTCCTCTAAAATTCCCCATTAATATATCTTGAGAATTCATTATAATACACCATTCATGGCTTGGTAAAAGAAACAGAAAGGGTGATAAGGGAGGAAAGGGAATTTAAATTTTTTTTTTTTAAGTTTAGGGTTTTTTTAAGTTCTGAGAGTTGCTATCGCTTCAGGGCAATCTGAAATCAAAACTTAAAACCAAAGCATCTATGGTATTGAAATCTATGAAGGCGAACATTCAGTGTGACATAGCTCGTGTGGAGTCAGTCATAGAGACTGATGAATGTCAGGTCACTTTCTCAAGGAGAGTCATAGCCTTTCTCTTCCTTTGAAATATCTGAGGAGCATTTTAATTTATGAGAAAGACCTAACAGATTTTGAGAAAGATCTGGTTACAATTACAGAACAAAAAGCTGATTATACTGAGTATGGTATTTCTGAGTGTACTCAAGTAGGTTACTTATGTGTAGTACTTAGTTCTTTAATGTTTTTTTAATGTTTATTTTTGAGAGAGAGAGAGAATGCCACAGAAGCACGCGTGAGGTGGGAGGGAAAGAGAGAAAGGAGACAGAGGATCCAAACTGGCTCTGAGCCGATAGCAGAGAGCCCAATGTGGGTTCAGAGTCGCGAGCCGTGAGATCATGACCTCAGTCCGACACTTAACTGCCTGAGCCCCCCAGGCACCCCCACATGTAGTTCTCCTTAAACTTCCACGTGAAAGCAAATCTGGGGGATCTTATCAAAATGCAGACTCTGATTTGGTAGTTCTGGGGTGTCGTTCATTTCTGCTGAGCCTTCCAGGTGATTCGGTAGTGCTGGTCTGCCAACAAGGCTTTAGTAGACCTGACCCTTCTGAGGCTCCTTTCCTGGGCAAAGTCTCAGGTAAAGCCCCTTAATCCCCACACACGTGGGCATGTGACTTTGGACTTCTGTCATTCACCCCCAGCAGGATGAACAGAAGTCCTTTTAGCATCTTCTCACACATGCTCAAGCCATGTATTTCACAACTAGGAAATAGGTATTAATTTAAAACTACAGCTGGCCCTGGAAACAACCTGGCTTTGAACTTCGCAGATCCAGTTATATGTAGACTTGTTTCCTGACAAATACAGTACAGGACTGTAAATGTATTTTCTTTTCCTTATGCTTTTATTTTTTTTAAAGATTTTATTTTTAAGTAATCTCTATGCCCAATATGGGGCTCAAACTCAAAGACCTCTGGATAGGGAGTTACAGGCTCTTCTGACTGAGCCAGCCAGGCACCCACTTCGTCTACTGATTTTCTTAATAACATTTTCTTTCCTGTAGCTTGCTATATTTAAGAATACCGTTTGTAATACATACAACCTACAAAGTACATATTAATCAGTAGGTGTTTATGTTATCGGTAAGGCTTCCAGTCAGTAGTAGGCTATTAGTAGTTAAGTTTTGGGAGAGTCAGAAGTTACATACAGATTTTTGACTGTTTGGGGTGAGGGGTGGTTAACCCCCCAGTTGTTCAAGGATCGATTTTTAGTTTCCTTTGGCATATGGCATTAAGTCATTTGTATAAATCTAGCCTTTGTTAATGGCTGTAACCTGAAAAAAGGAGATTCTTGGTTTACATTGAATTGATTAGTCCCTTGGGGATTTCTTAATCACAGCCCTCATATCTGTCAACAAGACTTTTGCTTGTATCAGATTCTTCTTGAAAGCCAAGGTATGTATAGGTCCCTCTACATACCTCGGTCTGCCAACTCTTGTCAAGTGCCAGCTGGTAAAATGGGATTCAAGTGTACTCACCAGCACTCCCAAGACTCCACGTGAGCCACAGAACCTAGAGGTGTGGCCATCCTTCCTCACTCTGGTGCATTCATTTCTCCAGAACTCTGGTTCTTGTTCTGGGCTTCCACATATCTCCGGAGGCACTCATGTCCAACCTGCCTTTTCTAGGTAGTTTTTACAGTATATCCTTTCTTCCGACCTCCCTCTATACAGAGGGAAGGGGTACAGCCTCAGAGATCTAGCACACCCAAAGAGTCCTACCCAAAAATCTGTCTTCCAGTTAAAAAATATTTTTAATTGGGAAATTATGCACTAGTCTTCCCCTGAGAAGACACTACTAGTGGAACTCACACTTTGAACAGAGGCAGCGTGCGTAATGGGGGAAGGGCTTTGGAATCAGACACACTTAGATTTGCACCCTAGCTTAGCTGTCACTAGCCTAATCTAAGTCATTTTTCTAAATCATATGACATCTGGTGAGGGTTCCCATTTCTCAGGGTGTGTGAGAAATCCACTCTCAGTTGTTCTTGGGACCCCTCACTTCGAGAGAGGACTTCCCATCTGTTCATGGTTGCCACCATTCGTGCATCTGGCCTGGACCCCTGTTGTCACTTGGAAGGGAGGCTCCTTAGTGGCCCTGCTTCCCCCCATGGCCAGCTCACCAAAGGGGTCTCTGAACATCACCCCAAACCATGTGTTTACTGCAGTCTCCACAGAAACTGTGCCAACATCTTTGTCTGAAATCTTGCCCCCAGCAATGCAAAAATGGGTCAGGGCTTTGCTCCCCTCCCAGTTTGGGGAAAATCAGGCCCATGGGTTGAATAAGACACTTGTTTAATCCCACGAGCCCACAGCCTTTATCCCATAGCTTGGGGGGATTCTGACACTTTAATTCCTTTGGGCTCCACCGTTAAGACTCGGCGGTTACCAGGTTAGTCCACCCAGAGAATTCTCCTTTTTTGTTCTAAAACACCAGCCAAAAATAAATTTTTTTTTACAACCATTGCTGATATTGTGTATTAACTTGGAGTCCAATGCTATTCTAGAAGATAAGTATATTATTAAACAATATTTACTTATTTAATAATAAACTTATTGTCAAACGAATTCACTTTTATTTATTGTTAGATAATATACTATTAACTTTAATTTCTATAACAACTCTTAGGGTATTTCTCCTATTTTTACGTAGAAGGAACTGGTGGCTTACAGGGTCTGACCATGCGCTTGCGGCTAGGGAGTGGAAGAATCTGAATGGGAGCAGAGATCTTGGGTTACAAAACCCTGGAAACGTGGTGGTTGGGCTCTCACGTTGCCAGGGACTCTCTCAGCTCGTGTGTGTTTGTGAAGTGTATTTCCCGCACCTGAAGACCTCGGCATCGGGTGGCTGTACCCCATAGTGTGCTTCCGTCCAAACAGCCTAGGACTCTGCATCACTGCTATTTTACCTCCCGTCTTTTTCAGCAAGAAAAATGCCTTTTCCACTGTAAAGCACACAGAGCTGTGGCAGTCCCCCGGGAAGGGCAGCTCAGTGTGGGGGGAGCCACCCAGTGACTACAGTTACAAGTTAGTGGTCCGCTGCGTCTGGTTTGTTGAAGGAGCTTTTGCAGGTCACCTCGGAAGGCTCTACTGTTGACTGCCTTTGAACAGTCACAGCGAATTTGGAAGGGGTCAGATACAGAAGAAAAACCACTTTTGTCCAAATTGGAGATGAAGCAAGAGAATTCAGAAGCTCAATGGATGCTTTGACTGTGGATCAGCAGCGGGACAGAGTCAGATGATTTCTAAAGCTTTAGAAGAGTAGGCAGTGTTAGGAGGTCTGGCATGGTTCAGTAGAGGACAGATATTAAACTGACTTTGTTTCCTGTTTTGAAAGAGTCCACATATTAAGAGTATATGGTCGATGTATTTTTGTCTTGATATTACTAAAGCATTTGACAGAGAATTCTATGAAGATGGCGGCATGTTGATTAGATCAGTAGTTTCCTTTTTTTTTTTTTTTTTTTTGCTCCCTCCTAAGAACTAGATTCTCATCTATACTCCACACCTATTGGAAGAGAATTATTATTTTTTAATGTTTTTTTAATTTATTTTTGAGAGACAGAGAGAGAGAGTGAGCAGGGGAGGATCAGAGAGAGAGGGAGACATAGAATCTGAAGACAGGCTCCAGGCTCTGACCTGTCAGCACAGAGCCCAACACGGGGCTCAAACCCACAAACTGTGAGATCATGACCTAAGCTGAAGTGGGATGCTTAACCGACTGAGCCACCCAGGCGCCCCTGGAAGAGAATTATTGAGAAAAGGGCCCAAGAATCCAAATGTTATAAAAGCTTATTCAGGTCCACTGTAGCCAATCCATAGACTGGCATCTGAGAAACACTGACAGGCATTTTCAAATTTGGGGAGAGGGGCAGGGAATCCCCTGCTCAAGTAAAATTTTTAATGAAACTCTACCATATAAAACAGATAAAGTGACATATGATCCTAGTATAAATGTTTTGAAGTTTACATTTATAATATTTTTAAAGTTTATTTTTTGAGAGAGAGAGAGAGAGTGAGCGAGCAAGCACACACACCAGTTGGGGAGTGGAAAAGAAAGAGAGAGAGAATCCCAATCAGGTTCTGTGCTGTCAGCTCGGAGCCCGAATTTGGGGCTCGAACTCACAAACTATGAGATCATAACTGGAGCCAAAACCAAGAGTCGGACACTTAACTGACTGAGTCACCCAGGTGCCCCATGTTTATAATATTTACTGAAGAGTCAGAACAATGAGGGTATTAATGAAAAAATTTAAATCAGGTACTGATAATAACCATGTAATAACTGCAGTCACATCATCTTCTGTGTTTAATAAAATTATATACTCTGCTTTAAAGGCATAATATTTAAAAAATCTGCTCTTAAAATTACTCACAAATTATAACGGTCTTTTTGGTGTGTGTTTGTTTTGTTTTTAAATGACTTGCCTTGGAATCCCAGGATGCTTTTCAGGTCCCCTAACCTAAGGGAGGGAATGTTTGTTTCAGAGCTGCAACCCTGTAATGAAACCTATGGAAACAGTTGCTCACACTCCTTA
The DNA here is from genome assembly GCF_006229205.1 of Suricata suricatta. Classification (NCBI taxonomy): domain Eukaryota; kingdom Metazoa; phylum Chordata; class Mammalia; order Carnivora; family Herpestidae; genus Suricata; species Suricata suricatta. The sequence goes on from NC_043701.1 coordinate 21,162,277, forward strand.
TCAAAAATCTGTAGTCATACAGGAAACCTCTAATTCTTAGAATAAATATTTACTCTCTCTCAAATAGGATATTATCACAAAGGACTTTTCACTGCAATGAAAGCAAGGCCCGTGCACATGCCCCTGAGCCTCGCCTGGCTTGTAATGGAAGCCCACACTTGGGCGTGGGTTTTATATGTGTGTTCACTTGAAACTGTGAGAGCGGACTGTGCACACCAGTATTTCTCCTAAGACCAAGGCGGGGCTACAACTTCCCTTACCAGTGTCACCCTAACGAGAAGGCCATGTGTGCATGCAGAGGTCCCGCCGCCAAGGTCATGAGGCATCACCTTTGTGTCTGCAGTGGGTGACGAGTTTGCGTGTAAACCATTTCGGTGTCATTTAAAACAACTACAGCTTTGAAAATGTCGAAAATACATTGAAACATTAGCAACAGATGACGGTGTCCTTGGAGCACCTTTGTGAGAGTGCTCTTTTTTAAAAACATTGATCTAGCCTGGGTGGCTCAGTCGGTTCAGCATCTGACTGGCTCAGGTCACGATCTCACAGTCTGAGAGTTTGAGCTCCGCATCGAGCTCTGTGCTGACAGCTCAGAGGCTGGAGCCTGCTTTGGATTCTGTGTCTCCATCTCTCTCTGCCCCTCTCCCACTCATGCTCTGTCTCTCTCAAAAATAAATGAAATTCGAAAAAATACAAATAAAAACATTGATCTAATATTGACTGATTCATGTCAGGGAACATGATTTCCTGTGGAATACACAGTTAAAGTTGGGGACGACTAGGCAGTTGCAGAGGAGAAAAATAGCACAGTGAGAAAGTGAGTTTGTGTATGCAAAGAACAGAGTACCGTTGAGTAGAGATGGGGCAGTGACCTCTTCTGGCCAGGAAATTAGGGAAGGCTTCATGGAAGAGGAGACCTCTGACGAGGCCTTTGAGGATATTTAGGTCTGGGATATGAGAATTACTAGGGAGAAGAAATGATGTTCTAGGGCACGTCATGATTTTGGAGAGTATGCTTTTAGGCAAAAAAATACTACAGATATCACTTTCTCTTAAACAGATAACCTTCAGTAGTAAACTAGCTCTAGATGCATTTAAAAATACAATCCATTCATGATAAGGTGGAAAAGGGATCATTTTCATAGATTGACACATACCTAAGGTTTCCTTCAAAGTTATTACTGTCAGTGATTCATTTGTTCAGATTTAGACCTTCCCAGTGATACTTTGCCTAATACCTACATATATCATAAATTTACCCTGAACCTGACCTCTGCAAGAATTCTAGCCATTCATTCATTTGTTTATTCACCCACGCTGGTATATTGAGCACCTACTTATGTGTAGTTCTTGGAGAGTTCTAGGCACCCAGCAGTAAACAAGTCCCCACTGGACTGTGAATTGGATGCCTGGAAACCACCGAAAGTTCTTATCGTCAAACTGCATTTAAAAAGATAACAATGCAACTCTGCCCACAAACTGATAACAGCATAAAGTGTACACATCCCAGAGCTTTTACATTTTAACAAGGATCAAAGCTTCGCCTGAACCACCTATAATCAGGCTGCATGCGAGGAGAATTGTGGTTTGAGACTTGGGACTTTTCCAGTTTATATGTCTTTTGAGGCAGCATGGTTGGTACTGTCCTATCTGTACTTTAAGGAGGAAGCCAACTCTGATAATATCCCTCTCGGGGAAAGTAGCCTAAAGACAACTCTACAGTAGGAGGGAGATCGGTTAGATAGACCTTAATGGCAAAGAGCCCTTTCTGAGGGGCAGGGGGAGACATGCACAGTGGCAGGTGCACAGAGCCCGTGGGCGCATTGCCTGGCCCTTAGTCGTTGGGCGAGTCACCGAACCCCTCTGTGCATCTGTAAATATGGATGATAACGGTCACAGTACCCACCTCAAAGGATTGCTGAGGGTCAAATAAGAGAGACAGAGCATTTAGAGTTTTGCCTGCCATAGAGTAAGCAGTAGGTTAAATTAGCGATTATTTGTTCCAGCTCTGCGTTTTTCCAGTTTGCTCATTTTCTGAGAATATAGAGTATCTACAGAGGAAGAGTGCATTAATGAGATGATGAGTAATTCCTTCTCTCCTCGCTTCACCCCCCACCCCCACCCTCCTGCTCCACAGACCCCAGAGTTAACTTGTTTTGGAAGGCGGTAACACCATATTTGAATGTATGACCTTGAAATCTTCTGATTAAGTAGTTCTGGGCAAAGCTCGAATGGTTGGAAAATAAATCAGGCCTCCCACACATACCTGCTCAGCCAAGAATTTGTTTGCCCCAGGAACCGTGGGTGGGCGGGAGTGGAAGCAAGTCCACACCCAGGCTTATGCGAACTCTCTGTTCCTGCTGGAGACTGGGGTCATCCTTCCCCCTCTGCCTACCAGAGCTTCCTGGTCATTTCTTTTCAATCTCAGTTGAAGAAATAGAGAAACAAATATTTTCCTTTCTCATGGTCTCTCTCCCCAGCTCCAGAGGAACACTCCCCTGCCCCCCAACTCCCTCTCCCTGCTTGTGTGTTTCCTCTATAAAGTTTGGCTTTGTATTTGCCCCTTGGTTTTGCACTTGTGCAGATTTCTCCCAAGCCCAGGAAGACAGCATGTGATGTTTGATGATGGACTGTAGGGGTCCCTGCATGGTTCCCCAGTTTCAGGGTCTGTGGCAGAGCCCTTCCAGAAGTGCCCTGGAATTTTCTGTCGGTGCTTGCAGCCAAGGATAAAGAACCTGTCCCCCGCCTTTGCACTGGGACGTATCACAGGTGCTCCTGCCTGCTGGGAGCGTCTGGGGGCCACCTGCTGTCTGCGTCCTGGGGAGACCGGTGAGGGTGGCTCCTGGGGAATGTGCCACGTTTGGACATGTGGGCTGTGTGACCTTCAGGTATTGGTTCCTGGCTTGTTTTGTTTTTCTCTTGGACCCACCAACCCATTGTGAAGTCCCCTCGTTAGAGAAGGTATGTTTTTTTCTGAATATGAGAACGGATGTGTACCAGGTCCTCTCCTGTGGGAGGCAGTCTAGGATGAGGTGGAAGGAGGGCTTCTCAGACCTGGGGAAATCTCTTTGGGCAAGGCTGAGCTTAGAAAGTCACGTGACCTTCCGGAGCCTGTGTGGTGACACCTGCCCCTCAGGTGAATGGGAAACGTGCGGACGTGGAGAGCTCCCAGGAACGAGTCCTTCCTTTTCCTCCATTTCCTTCTCGGATGATGGCGTGCAGGCTTTTGGTAGGAATAGGTGGGTACTGGGTCAATTGTTTTCTAATAACCTAATGGGCTTCAACGTGGGGGGACTGGTATTTGGGGACCTTTGCCCCGGAGTCAGACTCCAGAAGAGCCCCCCCTAAGGAGAAGCATCCATCTCCCTCATGGCTAGCTGAGGATGTGGGGAAGCAAGTCCTTTTGAATTTTGCCCCTTTACATCCCCTCTGGTTTGTTCAAATGTAAGGAAGAACTGGCAAAATGAAAAATTGTTTTGGAAATTACACCCTATCTATAAGCAGCCGCAGATCAAGAGTAACCACCAGACATCCTGTGGCGCATGCTGGCTGGTCGGGGGGTTGCTGAGTTCAGGGCTCTGCCGAGGCATCGGGCCTTGAAACAGGCCCACCTTCTCCATCAGTCAGCACAGGCCACCTCTGTGAAACCTGTTGGATAAAAAGAAGTCAACATGATAGGATCTGCATCTGGCCAGTGTGCTGTTTTATCTGCTCCTTTTCATTGTACAAACCTAGGACACGCTTTTGTTTTAAAGAGATGCTGAAAGTTTATCTGATTATGTGACTTGATGTGAAGCCAGAAAACTTTTGCTAACGTCTCTGAAATATCTATTTTAAAGCTGTTTTTTAAGCCTCACGAAGTGAGCTAAAGACCTTCACTGACTCAGATTCCGACGTTCTCGTTATGGGGAGGGCCCACCGTGCTTTGCGCTAGAATAAGGAAGGGGGTGGCGGTTCCGAGGCAGATGGCCCTACCACGCGCCAGGAGGAGCGGAAGTGGCCTCCTCAGGCCTTGTCCCAGAGCTGGCTGGATAGGATTGTCTGTGTGGCACCCGCAGAGCCCAGGGCAGCTGCACAGGAAACAGGGACTGTGGGCCGAAGGCTGTCGGGAGGTAAGGGTGGAATTTGTTGATGGTCCTGTGTGAGCAGGAGGGTGCCCCGGGCCGGGCTTTGTAGGACAGTTTTCTGGTTTCAGGTGTGGGCTCACCTGTCGTCAACTCTTCTTTGAGAAAGGTGTGGTGAGGTCTATGGAAATCCTTCCATATAATAATTACTGTTATTAGCAATGGTTCCATAGTTGCCTGATTTACTCAGCTGTCTGTCCCTCCCCTGAGAAGTCCCAGTCAGAATGGCCCTTCATCTAAGTGACCACAGAGACGTACTTGTCATGATTTGAGTCCTGCCAGTGGTCTGATAAGCAGACTAATGGGGGTGAAGATTCTTAAGAAAACAAGGACAAGAGGTGAAATGTAATTTCCTTTATTTATATTAATTAGTAATTAGGGTAAAATTTTGCACGAATTCGGGAAAGTTTGATAACAAAGTTTGCTTTGTGGTATGCAGTATTTTAGCACAAAGGCTCATAAATATTTTTTAATGTTTATTTATTTATTTGAAAGGGGGAGAGAGAGAGAGGGAGAAAGGGAGAGAACACAAGTGAGAGAAGGGCAGAGAGAGATGAGACAGAATCCAAAGCTGGCTCCAGGCTCTGAGCTGTCAGCACAGAGCCCAAGGTGGGGCTCCAACCCACAAACCATGAGATCATGACCATGAGCCAAAGTCAGATGCTTAACCGACTGAGCCACCCAGGCGCCCCTAAAGGCTCATAAACACAAAGTATTGCCAAGGTGTTTTGCCAGTAGTGGCCTCTGTACCTGCTTTAGTGATAAACTTTCCCCAGACTTTAGGGAAATGCCATGGGCATGTTTTCTGCAAGTTTCCCAGTAAGTATGAAAGGTTTCTTATGTACAAATTTTGGGGCAAAACTGTTTATTAAATGACAAGTATATATGGGTATTTATATGCAGCAGTAAAAGCAAAATTTTAGGGCTGTTTCTAAACAGTTATTAAATTAAACAATAATTAGATTAAAACATGCATGAAATGACATACCTTAATGCATGTTGCCGTAATTCCTCTCTATGTAGGAGAGGTTCATTCAGACTACCTTCCCTCCCAGTGTCAGAAGTCCCTCTATGATACACATAACAGGTAATAATCTAGGCATCAGATTCTCTCTCTTCACTTCTCTCCCGTTCTCTCCCTCCCTTCCTCCCTCCCTCCACTAGACCCAGGTCACTGCTGCAGAGACCCAGGTAAGTGGCCAGGATGCTGCCCATGGAGGCATCACAGTAGAGAGTGTGAACGCCAGCGTGAGCACGGGGAGGAGGTGTGTGATGTTCTCTGCACAAGGGGCAGGCTCTGGACCTGCTCGCAGAAGAGAGGCCGCACAGGACTCTCGGAGGCTACCTGGAAGCTGAAATTTCCAGTCCTAGGAGGAGGCTTAGAAATGAGAGCCATTCTAGATACGGCACTTGTGCTGCACAGGGTCGCGAAACCGTGTTTGGTGACCGGCACGCATCCCAGCTCAGTTGTGACGTGTGATGCAGGGGTGCGGCAGGGTGGCAGGGTGAGGCGAGTCAATGATGATGGGCGCTCCCTCCGTGGCAAACAACAACAACAACACAAAACAAAAAAGGTTCTGTGACTGAGAAAGTGTATTGTGTTAGAAGTTTTACCTTCTGTTGTGCCGCGTTCGTCCCCATTTCTCTTGTACCGTTGGGTTCGAGCCTCTGGAGCCAGCACGAATGCACCCTGCCTGCTCTGCCACCGGCCCTTATGTGTAGGCAGAGTTGCGCATCTTTAAATCTTGCCCCAAGCCGTGTCTCCCTTCGTTAGGTTTTGGTTGGGGAGCCTGGATGGTTCAGTCGGTTAAGTGTCCAACTCTCAGTTTCGGTTCAGGTCATGATCTCACAGTTCATGGGTTCGAGCCCCACATTGGGCTCTGCACTGGCAGTGGGGAACCTGCTTGGGATTCTCTCTCTCTCTCTCTCTCTCTCTCTCTCTCTCTCCCCCCCCTCCCCTGTTCGTGCCGTTTCTCTTTCTCTCTGCCTCTCTCTCAATAAATAAATAACTTAAAAAATACATAAATAAGTGTTGGTTAATAGTTTGTTTCTTTAATGTAAGCCAGCAGTAATTCTGGCTGGGTCACAGCCTGCGGACCAGTGATTGCGATCTCCTGCGTTGGTCTCCTACCTCTCTGAAAGTTACTGTCACTACAGCCTCTTCTCGTCTGGCACCTTTCTACCACGTTCCTCCCCCTGTGGTTGTACAGGATCCCTGAGCGGGGAGGCACTCCGGGGTGTGGGTCTGGCCTCTCCTCTGCGTCCTTACAGGCTCCTCTTTCCACCTCCCGATCTCTTTTGGGGCGTCTTAGGGCTCCACAGAAACAACAAACAGGCCTTTTCTCACACATGCCCTGGGGATTTTCCCCCCCAATCTCCCCACTTTTATTTTTTAGAAGCAAACTAACAAATACATACCTGTGAAATGGTAATAAAAATTACTGATGATGAACAAAAATATTCGCACAGAGCTGAGGGCCAAGAGAGAGATGCTGTAGCTCAGGTTACCGTTTTCACATGAATTATCTGCCGATTAGAAAATACCAGCTGTATTCCGAAGGAGAGATTTGGCCATGTGTGTAAATGGGACCCATCGGCTTGACAGTTTAGGGGTTGGGTCCCAAGAAGGGCTGGCTCTCCAGGGCTCACCGTTGATAGAAGCCAGTAGTGCTGAGGCCTGAAGCAATCAGGTGACCATCCGCTTTCCCAGGCTTCTCAGCCAGGACCACAGTTGTCTGTGGATTAGCCTCTTTCCCAAAAGAGGAGGAGATCGAAAATGTTGAGCAATTTTGGTTCTTTCACACCCTCACCTCATGCTGAAGCCGAGAGCTTCCCTACAGCAGAGGTCTTTTGTGGGGAAGAGGGAGGAGAGAAGGAGAACTTTGTGTGGTTGGTCAGGTGGGAGTTTCAGATCGAATCGGTTAGGCAAGGCGGTCTCAGAAGAGACTGTTTGTTGCTGGAACTTAATTATCCTATACCAGAGGGCTGATGCTTATTTTCAGCGCAAGAGTAAAATAGTCTTAAATGCCTGTGTCTCAGTCTCTGTCATATAACGGGAATAGAAGGGAGAGGGGAAGGACAGTAAACGCTCTACCGCCGTGTGCTCAGATTGTGGTCCACCCACCAGCAGCCTCAGCTTCTCCAGAGAGAGCCTGCTAGAAATGCTGAATCCCAAGCCTCAGCCCACAGGTACCAAGTCAGAACCTGCATTTTAACTGACCCCCAGGCAATTCCTGGGTACCTTGAAGTTTAAAAAACAAACAAACATGGCTTTAGGAGGCAGTGACCATAGTTGATTGACAGACCACGAGCAATGTGGCTGTCCTAGCACACTTTGAGAAACGCACAAGTGAGGCATGTCAACTCTCGGTATTAAATGCTGACAATCAAAGTTTAATTTTGTTTGCAGCTAGAGACGGGCCCACTGATCCTGTTTGAACAGCAGTGTTCTGTTTAGGGAAGGACAGGGGTTTGTTCATGAGGAAGATGACTTCCCTGGCTTGATGATAGAGATTGTAGAGCTGCTTCCTTGCCCTGGGGCAGAATGGTTTCCATGACAACAGCGAAGCCTTGTTCTCCCCCCACACCCGCACCCGCACCAGTCCCCCAAAGTTAACCTTAGAGCAGAGAATAAAGAGTACTTAATTTTTTTTTTTTAAAGAAGTCATCATGTCCAGTTTGTACTTTACATCATGTTATCATCATGGGTTTCTCAGGGAGAAATTTTGCGGAATAAGTGTTGCTTCTTTAGTGATGATTTCTGGTTTGAACTCAAATTGACACACATCAGGGTTAGATTATATTGATCTAAGTCTGATTTTACAAGTACGTCTGTTTCTAATTCTTTCACACTGTGATGCAAAGATTTTTTTGTATGTTTGATTTTTTCCGCTGTCTGTGATGACCATGTGTTATTTCTGTATCGATAGAAATCTACTAAGTTTTCTTTTATAAAAGTAAGAATTAAGACCAAAAAAACCCCACCTTGTAGTGGTAGGATTAGAACTACTAGAATCAGTCAAGTTAAGGGAGTTACTTTAAGGGCCACAAAGAGCCCATCGGCTTGTTGGAAGCCCCTCCACCGCTGTCGTCTAGTTGCAGCTGCGGTACTGTTTCGCCTGGGTTATTTCTTTAGCCCACTAACTGGTCTTGCTGCTTCCCTCCTGCTCTGTCTTCAGAGCATATTTGCCTCTGCCCAAAACAGTTCCCTTCCAGGGCTTTCAGAAGAAAAAGCTTATGGTGCCCTAAGAGACCCATTACTTACCTCTCTGGCCCCATATTCTATTACCATCTCCCTTGCATATCCAGTTCAGACCGGCCACACTTCTTTTTTTTTTTCCTTTTTTCTTTTTTTTAATGTTTGGTTTTTTTTGAGAGACAGAGACAGAGCATGAGCAGGGGAGAGGCAGAGAGAGAGAAGGAGACAGAATCCAAAGTAGGCTCCAGGCTCTGAGCTGTCAGCACAGAGCCTGATGCGGGGCTTGGGCCCACGAACCGTGAGATCATGACCTGAGCCGAAGTTGGATGCTTAACCGACTGAGCCACCCAGGTATCCCAGACCGGCCACACTTCTGCCTAGGGCTTTTGCACTTACTGATCACTCTGTCTGGAACTGTCTTTCTCAATATATCTGTGTAACTCTTTTCCAAACTTTCTTTGGGTCTTTGTTCATATGTCAGTTTCTCAGGGAGACTTTCTTTGACTAATATATGTTCATTGTTTGTCTCTTTCTAGAATATTACTTCCTTGAGAAGGAGGGATTTTGTCTTGCTCGTCTTGTGTTCACAGCACTTAGAATGATGCCTGGCGTATTCAAGGTTCATCATGTTTGTGGTTTGAATAAGTGAAGTTGGTCCCTTTCAGCTACGTGACTAGACATAAATTTAGATCTGAGGGCATTGTGGGACTTCTTCCTACCCATTCTGTTCTCATTCACATCACACAAGAGGGCTAAAATGTTAGGAGAACATCTTTAAAATATTAACCACAGCTGTGAGCCATTGAAAGCATTCTACACAGTAAGTTGGGAAATGCCAGCTAATTGTTGATTTGTAAGGCAAATGGGAGAATAACCCAGCACCATCAGGTCCCCTGTGAGCCAGCCTCCCGCCCCCCCCTCCCCCCAGGGAGTAGGAGGGAGGGGCGGTATCAGGCTTCCTTCTGGATTCTTCACACTTTCTTGCCGTGGGCTCTTGCCTTGTGGCAGTGCCCCCTCCTCCAAGGACCAGGCTTTGGGTGTTTGTGTGCACACGGGTGTGTATGTATATTTGTTCGCCAGTGCTGTCTCATCGAGGACTTCCTTTGGCCACAATTTATGTTTTCCTTTTTGTTTACAGCGTTTCTTAGTAACTCACTGCCACAAGTCCTCTGCGCAGAGTTGCTACCCAAATGTATCTTGAACTTTGTACTATTTTCTCTTTTAGTATCTTAGGATTTATTGTGGCCGTGGGAGTCTAGGAGACCGTGGTGTTACAGAAGTGAATGTAGACAGTGCCCATGTTATTGTCATCCTTGCAGGGATGGGAGGACCTGCTGGGGAGGACGGAGCCCAGCCAGCGGAGCCGTATGGTCGACCTGGCAGAATGATTTCTCTTTTGGTGATGGATACAACAGTTTCTAACAGCCCCAAACTATCCTCCCTTCAATAAACTATCTCTTGAATGTCCATGCTTGTGGAATGTGCTAATAAAATGAGCACAGCACCCACCCGCGTGGAGCTTCTCAGACTCTCTAATGAGAGGAATAAGCATAATCATATCAGTGCGTAATTATACACTGTGATAAATATTACCAATTTTAAACTATGGAAGCTTAGAATAGAGGCATTTGTCCTGGCCTTGGGGTCAGGTCACATGCAAGCCCAGACCTGCAGGTTACTAGGCATGTGTGTGCTTTGGCGGGGTGGGGGGAAGGGGCAGAATATTGTGCATTAATTTCCAGGCAGAAGAAACAAGGCGTGTAGAGTCTCTGAGGCGTTGAGGGGTTTTGTGCATTCAGGAGAGTGAAGGGAGACCAGCATGGCCGAAGCGGGTGAGGCTGACGGGGATGGTGGTGCTGGCGGAGGCGGGCATGTCAGCAGGGCCAGACCAGGTCTTGGAGTCAACGTGCAGGTCTTTATCGCGAGCCCAGTGTACTGCACTAAAGGGGTTTAAGTCAGGCAGAGCTATGACTTGTTTCCAGTCTTTGAAGGTGTACTCTGGACACCGGGTGGATAATGGACTGGAAGGGAGAGAGTGGAAGCCGGGAAAATACCTTGTGTTTGTCCAGGAAGATAGAGCCAGGGAGGTGGTGATACGAGAGCGAGGAACACTTACTTACTTGTCTGCGGGGAGAATGTTGGAGGCCTTTGGCACCGAGATTGTGATTGCCCTGGTACTCTCACTGAACTATCCTTGGTTAATCTGGCTTGATCTTAGCCTGCCTATAAGGTGCCTGTCCCTGGGATTTCAGGAAATACTCGTTGACTAGGGAAATGTGAATATATTGGTCAAGCTGGATGGAGCAGGTGTCTAGACTGTCTGGCAATTATGCTTTTCATTGTAAGTGAGTATAAAGGCAGTGTAGATTTATATGTCAATCTCTTATGAGCTTTGGTAGCATGAATTAGTACCGGTAAACATAATAATTTCTGAAATCTTAGTGAGATAGACTTTTGGAGCCAAGAGATTTGAAAGACAGTCCTGAATTCCCTGCCAGTCCTGAATTCCCCGAGGTAAATGTCACCCAGTGGAGACTCTCTGAACAGCTGCCTTTCCTTGGCAGCACCGTCTATTTTGATGCTTTTCCATTGTCCTTTTTAAACATTTTAAGTGCACCTATGATAGCTACATCCACCAATTGCTTCTGTTTTTAGAATAGCAATTATTCCTTCCAGTGCGGAAAGGTGCCCCTAGAAAGAGAACTGTAGAGAGAATTTGTTTAAAAGGCATATTAAACGTAGAAGGATTCAGAGCCAAGGAGAACCTTGTTCTAAACCATTTCCCTGTGCACCTAACTCTTTATTATGGCATGTTGATTTTCTCTGAAACTTAAAGTTTTTGTCAAATCTTCTGTTCTCTAGACGCTACTTGTCTGAATGATTCTACCTAGGAACTCCGGGAAGTTAGGCACTGAAATAATTGACTAAGGTTTAACGAAGCCCTTTGGGAGCTCCTGAGTTCAGAAGATGTCACAGAGTGGTATAAACACATGTGCGCATTTATAGCTGACTATATCTTCCTCATCTTTTGCAGGAGAAAAATGGAAGAAACAGAGGTACTTTTAGATGGAGCAGAATGAGCCGATGAACAGGTAGATGACTGCAAATAGCAGGGGTGTGTACACATTAGCTCGGTGAATTAGTGTTTGTGAAGTCCTTGCTAGACTACCCGGCGCATGGTGAATACTGTATGTGTTTGCTCTTACGAAGTTCTTTTAAATTTAATGGAGCCCGAAGCAAACCCGGTTGTGCAACCGGAAAGTACCCAACAAAAGCAAGCCTTTGCTCCTAAAGCAACTGAGAACATCATTGGTAAATTCCTTTTTTTTAAATCATTGGTAAATTCTGACATGGTCTCTGTGTGACCCGTCATGCTGGCCCGAGAAACCGTCTTAGTCCTTTAACACCCAAAGCGTTTGAATACTCATCCATTTCTGTTTTTTTTTGGGGGGGGGGTTTAAATTTATTTTTTTAATATTTTTTAAACGTGTATTTATTTTTGAAAGACGGAGAGACAGAGCATGAGCAGGGGAGGGGCAGAGAGAGAGAGAGGGAGACACAGAATTCGAGGCAGGCTCCAGGCTCTGAGCTGTCAGTACAGAGCCCAACATGGGGCTCGAACTCACAAACCGTCATGACCTGAGCTAAAGTCGGCCATTTTAACCAACTGAGCCAAGCAGGCGCCCCCCCATTTTTGAGTTTGAGCACTTATCCATTCATGGTGACCTGCTAAATGTCAGATCTGTTTTACTTTTGAAACAAAACATGCTTTTAAAAAATCCTTAAAGAAGCAGTTTTGGGGAATGAGATCGTGACATTTGAACTGTCCCCCTTCTCGTCCCCTGTCCCCAGCTCTCAGGAGCTGCACAGTTTCTGCCTTCTTGCCTCGCTGTGGGGAGACCTGGGTGTCCTCGTGCTCTAGGGTCCCATCTTGCCTCACGTCTCAGCTCCTGTGTCCCCCCTGCCTCCCCGACAGGTCTGCCAGCTCTGTTCGGGACGGGAAGGAAATGCTGGGAGAGAGGCCCATGGTCTGATTAGGTAGAGGGACACATTTCTCTCGATGGCATTAAACTTGCACCTCCCCTCCCCCCGCCCCAGCTTCTGTTTTACAATGTCCATTGTTTACTTTTGGTTTTTAATTTTTAATGCTTATTTATTTTTGAGAGAGAAAGAGAGAGAGAGAGAGACTCTTGAGTGGACGGGGGCAGAGAGAGAGGGAGACACAGAATCTGAAGCAGGCTCTAGGCTCTGAGCTGTCAGCACAGCGCCTGACGTGGGCTCCAGATTCACGAGCTGTGAGATCATGACCTGAGCCAAAGTCAGGACGCTTAACCGACTGAGCCACCCAGGCGCCTTGTCGTTTACTCTAAATACTCCATCCTTTCATGTTTTGTCATGTCTCCCTTCTGCAGTTTTTGGATATCACCTTTGGAAGTTAACTTTTCTGTTGGGAGATGTGCCAGATGACACTGTTACCTTGAGAGAGAGGTGGGCGCCGGTGGGGTGCTCGGTGTGCCCGCGGCTTTCCGCCCTTTGCGCCCCAGCCCACGGGGAGGACTGCATGTCTCGCGAGGGGCCAGTGCTCTGCTTCGTCGGTGTGGGTGTACAGCTTCCCGAAGTCGTGCCTTCACTGTCTGTGAATTGTGATAGGATTTCCTAGTCTGTTGTATTCGATCACTTTTTCTTTTTCTTTTTCCTCACTTTTTTTCTCTCTAACACTTCACATAACCTACACCTACCGGACAGGGGTACTTTGACAGGCTCGCGGCATTTTTAGGTGGTGGCCAGGGCACGTGCTTTCCTCCTGGCCATATTCTGCAGTAATGTGCACAGGCCTCTCTTACCTCCTACACACTCCTTCAGACTTGCCTTATTTTTGTTCGTAATGCGCAAAATTCTCTCCTTCCTTTTGTAACTAAGCTTCTGTTTCTGTTTTCCACATACCACTCACTTCTCAGCTTTCTTTCTGTTTGAACTTTGACTTTCCTCTCCTGACCCATAGCCAAGAACCATTTAACCGTTTAAAAACAAATTTTATTATTATTATTATTATTATTATTATTTTTTAGAGAGAGAACATGAGCGGGTGAAGGGCAGAGAGAGGGAGACACAGAATCTGAAGGAGGCTCCAGGCTCTGAGCCATCAGCACAGAGCCCGATGTGGAGCTTGAACCCACGAACTGTGAGATCATGACCTGAGTGAAATCAGACACTTAACCAACTGAGCCACCCATGTGTCCCCCCCCCATTTTTATTTCTAAGTAATCTCTACATGGAGCTCAAATTCAACAATCCCAAGATCAAGAGAGACATGCTCTTCCAACAGAGCCAGCCAGGCACCCCTCATTTTACCATTTTGTATGAAATAGATTCCTGTGTACGATTAGATCCTGCATATTAAATGTAATTTTCAAAAAGTAACACTTACTTTTCATTAATTCCTGTATTTGCTTAGATCCCCATATCCAATTCTTCAGAAACCTAACTTTTCTGATCGTCTGATCTCCCAATTCATGCCCTTGCATGGCCCAGGGATCCCAGAATTCTAGTAATGCGGGAGTCCTCTCTTCCCTGTTGTCTTTGGTTGGTGTCATGGGCTACAGAGAGACATCTGCTGGCGCAAATGTAGTGTCGCGTTGTATTTCTATCCTGACGTCTGTCATATTGTCATTTTTAGGACCTTAAGCTTGTATATTAGAATGCACTGAAGTCATTCACCTAAGTCCCCTAAGCGTTTTGTAGGATTTCTACCTCCGCATACAGTGAACTGAAAAGTATGGGGATCATATCACCCAGTCAAGAAGCTGGTACCTAATGGGAAGAAGGAGCTCCTGGCCAGACTAGACTCCTTCCCGCCCTGTAATCGGGGGCCACAGATTGTTAGTTTAGTAAAACACCTAGTAAGGGGAGATCCATTTAAAACTTTTGGAAATGATAATTCACTCTTCCAGGATAGTTAAGAACTTCAGTTTTACGTGGTCTAGGTTTGCAGGTTGGTTTGCTACAAGAGCAGTACATCTGGTTCTAGTCCTAAGACTAGTGCTGGAAAACAGGAACCTAAAATCTCTTGCTCATTTATTCGGAAGCTCTGATCGGAGGATCATAGTGACTTCCGTGCAGTGCTTACATTAGCACAGTTTTCGTTCTTTTCAGACAGAGCCAACTTTATTTATAATCCTAATTATGTACACCTCAGATTACTCAGTGCAAACCACAGATTTTAAAGATTATATAATGTGCAAAGTGGTTATTTTAAACAAAACTAATATTCATCTATCTTTGAGGAATATTTCTAAGGTTTCATAGCCAATAAATGAGGCAACATGCTCCAGTTTTCTGTCCTTGTTTACTCTTGGTACATAGTCCATGCCTGGGAGCCAGCAAAAAAAAAAAACAACCCACCAAACTTTGTGCATCCGGCCTCTTGACCAGGAGCCCTGAGAGTGTCCAGGAGAGGGGAGTGGAAGCCCTGGCGCTGCCCTCAGGCCACCTCCTAGCAGCTGTCTCTTGTCCCCTCCATTTCACCGGGTGAACTGTCATGGAACAAGATCATACCAGCTTCAGGGAATGGCGGAGAAAGATGTTATTAATGGTGCAAGGGGACGAATTATGGCAGAAATCTAAACAGTATTTGGAAACATCAAATACTGTGTTTGAGTTTAACAGCCCCAGACGAGAAGAACCACACGTATTTTTAAAGTATTTCATACTTGCCTAATTTTTCTGCCCATCTTAATGCCTGTTCTGAGGAAGGGAACCCGAAAAGAAAATAGAAACTGTTTTTCATTTTATTCAGGCACGTAGTTGGTCAGTGGAAGAAGTCATATCAGATAGCCAGGCACTTCTTCTAAAAGCATGAATGGAAGAAACAGAAGTCCATAAACGACAAGATATGAGGCAGAGCGTGTTATGGGTTATGAGTTTTGAACGCCAGTGCCTGGGTCAGGTTACGCTCCTGTCAGGTCGTGAGGTGAGCGAGGTGCCTGCTTCATTGTTAAGTGCACTGTCATTGCCATGTATGAAGCACTCAGCACCCTTAGTCAACTCTTTCCGTTGTGTTTCTTACAGGCAGGGATGGATTTGTTTTGCTCTAGCCTGTATTTTTGGTGACAGTTCGTATGGCAAAGGAAACAATAATGTTAATAGCATTTATTATTTCCTATGTGCTAAGCCTTGGGTGAAGAGCAGGAGAGACTGTACCCCTGCCCTCCCAGTTTCACAGACTGTGCATGTCTTAAGAAGGCTTAGTTAGACTAGCGTGTGAAAGAACTCCGTTACCTAGCCCCTGTTGGGAAGCAGCGCTAGCCAGTCTCCTCAGAACCATGTGCTAGTTGGCTCTGATAAGGTTGCAGCAGTATCAAGCCTTTAAAAAAAAGCTTTCTGTTTTACATTGTCCATTAGCTGTGATAGCCAGAAGGGAAACTACCAGTTATTAAAAGAAAGTGGGATTTAATAATAGAATTAAAAAGTAAGTCAGATTTTTAAAGTTTGGAGCATTGCTTTTTAAAGTAAATATTTGCAATGTACAGTTTACCGTTTAGTCCTCAGGGATAGACTAGTGGAATTATTTTATTTTAGAATTAAAAGTAGCATTCTCTTTTAAAATGTGTATAATCAGAATATCCTGGTATTTTCAGATGTACCCAGTATATCTTGCTATTTCAATAGGAAATGGCCCTTTCAAGGCAGACAGATTCCAAAGGATTTCAGTGTTTGGGGTACGTCTGCATCAATAATTGGAAGAAAATAAATCCAGGACGTCTGATTGAAGAGACAGATAAATATATATCTATAACCAATTTTCAGTCTACTACCTTAATGGGAAGAAACAATAGCATGAGTAATCAAAAATTTCCTTTTCATGATAACTTATTATCTTGTTTCATTTTTGCTCCGGAGTTCTTTGTTTTCTGGAGACTAGAGGAACCGGCAGTGAATTTAGAAGTGGCTCAGTATGTATTTGTGGAAGCGAGGACTATCCCTATAACTTAAAATATGTTACAGATACTGCCAGGTGTTAGAATTAATGCATTGGGAGTTTAGCACATTTCCTGTTTGTTTGCCTCTTCCTAAAACTGTGAGTGTCCAGGACAAAGCAGGAAGTTAATGAGCATCTTCTTGAGGAGCTCTCCTGGCCACCCCCCCCCCCATTCCCATCTTTTTAGTTTTTTTCTCTTTTTAAATTTTTTTTTAATGTTTTATTTATTTTTGAGAGAGAAAGAGAGAGAGAGAGGGAGAGAGAGACAACGTGAGCAGGGCAGGGTCAGAGAGAAAGGAAGACACAATTCAAAGACAGGCTCCAGGCTCTGAGCTTCAGTCAGCACAGAGCTCGATGCGGGGCACGAACCCACAAACCACGAGATTATGACCTGAGCCAAAGTCAGACACTTAACTGCCTGAGCCACCCAGACACCTATTTTTCTCTCTTTTAAAATGAAATTAGTGTAGGATTAAGAGCAAAGTATGTGAAGGGGAAAGTAAGTTGCAAAATAAATTTAAACTTGTGAATTTGGAATTGAAAGGTAGGTTAGAGGATCTTTACCTTAACCTTTTCACTTTGCAGACAAGGAAAGTGAGTTTCCCACAGCCCCTGGGGCTTCGCACAGGGCTGCAGAGCGAGTAAGAGAGGAGGAGACTGATCCTGACACAGGAAGGACTTGTTCAGCCGGAAGCTTCGGCGGGATTCGTTCCCGCCTTTATCGAGGTACGGTTGACAGATAATATGGTAAAATAAAGTGTACAACAGTCATTGACGTGTGCCTGGTCAAAGGATTTCTTTCACTTTAACAGTTTTCAAAAGTGGCTATTTAACTCCGCCTCCGTTGTCTTTTATTCTTCAACACACTACTTGAAAAATTTGTGTCTTAGCAGAATGTCCCAGAAGGCAGAGCCTACTCATATATATACCCAGTGCTGGTTTTTTCCACGCGGCTACATTGGGGGCAGCCTGACATGTGCACAGACAGACAGGAAGAGAGAAACCCAGTTGTTGCCTCAGTGACTATGAAGCTTCTGTGGGAAAATGTGTAAACCTGGAGCCACTTCCTTTTCTAACAGTGGTTGCTCCCTGGGAGGTTCCGTGTCTCTCTCAGCTGTGTGGCCCCCTATTCAACCTGGAAAACAATGCCCCTAATTCCTGTGTTCTAGGGAGGTGTCTGGCAGGTCCCCTCAATAAACAAAGTTCTCCTGTGTAGAAGGTTCTTATCCAGATTATTCTTTACTGGTATAGAAACATCTGGATGACTGTCTTAAACATGCTTGCTCTTGGACCCAAGTAATGAAACAGAGGAGAGGGGCAGCAAAATGAGCATCACCATCAAAAAAAGTCCCGATATGTAATACCACGAGTAAAAAGTGTCACATTCTATCCAGAAGCTGTATCTTTCTTAGAAACTGCTCAACTAGATTGGTACATACTTGAATCATCTTTTTTTTTTTTTAACTAGAGAAAATGTACCCTAACCCATGTGAAAAGTATTGGTTTTAGACACAATGAATACCTTTTAGAAATAATCAGTATAGTCTGACCTAGAAAAGAAGTAACTTTAATGTACATAAAAATAACGTAAAATTATTATAGTGATAAATAATAAAATCCTGTTTCTGGCTTTTGCTGTGGCTTTGACACAGGGGTGCACACAGTCACTATTTCAATTAGAAATTTTATTTTGACAGAACTCTACCTTATATGTATTTTTAAAAAGGGTTAAATTCCCTTACCTTTTTTCTTAGTTCTATTTATTTGTTTGTTTGTTTATTTAATTTTTAAGTAATCTTCTACACCCAGTTTGGGGCCTGGCCTGAATCCACACACCCCAGATCAAGAGTCCTATGCTCTTCCCACTGAGCCAGACAGACACCCCCTACCATTGTCTTACTTTTTTCTTTTTAAGTGTATTTATTTTGAGAGGTGGAGGGGCAGAGAGAGGGGGAGAGAGAATCCCAAGCAGGCTCTGCACTGACAACTCGGGGTTCGATCTCACATCCTGTGAGATCTTGATCCAAGCCAAAATCAAGAGTTGGTCCCTTCACCCTCTGAGCCACCCAGGTGACCCTGTTGTCTTACTTTTAATAGACTTCTTAAAGGATGTATTATAAACAGAGTGTGGAAAGCATTGTCACAATATACTTAAGCCTCAGATTTTATCTTAGTTCAGAGTATTGCACTGCATTTTGAAAGAATCCTGAATGGGGCGCCTGGGTGGCTCAGTCAGTTAAGCGTCCGGCTTCGGCTCAGGTCATGATCTCATGGTTCATGGGTTTGAGCCCCACATCAAGCTCTGTGCTGACAGCTAGCTCAGAGCCTGGAGCCTGTCTTCGGACTCTGTGTTTCCCTCTCTCTCTCTCTGACCTTCCTCTACTCACACTCTCTCTCTCAAAAATAAGAATAAAACATAAAAAAAATTTAAAGGGGCAATAGCTTTAAAAAAAAAAAGAATTCTGAATTACTTGAATAATTGAATTCTCCACCTACAGTGCATCATCATGTCTTAATTTTTTTATAATCATTTTTAAGTTTGAAAGATAAATATGTTTGGCCACAAGACATTTTTATGAGGAAAGCTTCAAATTATGTGGCCAAGGCGGGGGGGTCAGATGAAGACCTAAATATGATTCCTCTTTGGTTCCGGGATTTATTTGCATGGGCCATTTGAATTCCGATGGTATAAGAAGAGGAATAGTGCTTACTTCCTCCTGCTTTCAGTGAGGAGAGGCACGTTGTGTTTGCTCAGCACATAGACAGTGCTGTGTTGGTTTCTTACTCGTGGACCTGGCAGCTAGGAACGCTGACCATCTTACCAAGAAAAGTGTTGAGTTTTATTTATTTTACTGTCTGTCTAGGCTCTGCGTATATGGCTTACTATATAACCTAAAGGCAAGGGTGGGTAGACTGGAGGAAAAAGAGAGCTTTGGTACATAATCCTTTCATATTTTTCTGAAAGACAATGGTGCACCTGTCACCGTGTATATTATACCTGCGATTATCTCTGGATCTTGTTCGAAACCAGTGAGGAGAATAACACAAGTGGATGCAAAGAAAGAAGCACCCCTCCGAGCTCTGGGTAACCCAGACTGTAACACGAGGGCTGCTGGCTGCCCACTGGTTTGTGGAGATAAGACACGGAAGGGATTTGTTAAAAGTGATTGGCTAGAGGCGCCCGGGTGGCTCCATCGGGTTAAGCATCTGGCTTCATCTCAGGTCATGATCTCATGGTTCATGGGTTCAAGCCTCATGTCAGGCTCTGTGCTTACAGCTCAGAGCCTACAGCCTGCTTCAGATCCTGTGTCTCCTCTTCCCTCTGCCTCTCCCCACCCCGTCAAGTATAAATAAACATTAAAAAAACAAAAACAAAAAACGATTGGCTAATAGGAAAGGTTAGGCAGAGAATGAATGCTTTTTAACTTTAAATAACTAAGAGTTCAATTCATTACCGAAAAGTAGGGACACACTCAATTGCATTTTTACATGTTTTATAGGGAGGGAAAGAAGAGATGGAGTTTGAACTAAATTGTGGACAAGCGTGTTCAGAGGCATTGGGGTATCAGGAGGCTAACTCTATGTGGCGTAGATGGTGGGCTTGAACCGCAGGAGAAAGGAGGAGGCCGGCAAAGCCACAGCAGTAGTGTTACTACCATAAGTTTGCCTTTGGCGTGTGTTTATTCCCTGCTTCCTCCCCAGCATCACAGACTTACCTCAATTAGGGATGGTTGTGGAATGAACTGGCAAGGAGCCTGCTTCAGATCCTGTACAACTGAGAGTGAAGACTCTGGACCCAGACTTCTGGGTTGAGATATGGCTCTGCCTCAAAAGCAAATGACTTAATTCTCACACTCTACATGGATACTGTTGGTATGTATCTTTGATGCTTGGGAGCATCAAAGGGATTAATGACATGTAAAGTGCTTACAACACTGTTAGGTGCATAATAAGCTATTTTTATACTCTATGAGCTTATTTAATATTTTTAAATAATTTCATCCTCTCTCCATGGCCTCTGCCTAGGGAGAATAGACACTAAACTGATGAATGAGTGAATAATGACTTGAATGGTATCTTTACAATTGTTGATTAGTAATGTGAACGCATCTCCCTTTGTGGGTCACTTTCCAAGATGAGGCCGTGTAAGCACAGCACCGATTAAATTAAATCCGGTGCATGTGTCTGTCCCACCCCTTTTCAAACATGATCTTTAATCTCCTTTCCTCATAAACCATTTTCTTTCCTAGGACAGAAAGGATTATGTTCCTGGAAAAGTAACACATAACACACACGTAAAAGTAACAATTATTTTATGAAACAGTAGTTACACTAAGTGGGAAAAATTCTTTTCTATTTTATTCTGTTCTGTTTTATGTTTATAAAAATGCTGCTTATAATGCATCTAACTTATTTTACAACCCACTAATGGGTCCCCCTGCAATTTGAAGAGCCCTGCATCCGACCAGTTTGACTCTTGTCCAGAACCAAAGGGGGATTGTAACCAATATTCTCTTCCTTTTCATTTTCTTTCCATACTTGCCCAATAATGGAACTGGAACTCACCAGCTTTAGACACACACACAGTCACAGTCACACACACCCAAAAATGCCGTCAATCTATTCAGTAAGTTCTCATTTTGTGTGGTCATAAGAAAGGGCCTTAAATATTGAATTTCAGATGTCCTTTTAGCACATTTATAACATTAAAAAGGCATGTAGCTTGGGACACCTGGCTGACTCAGTTGGTGGAGTGTGCAACTCTTGATCTCAGGGTTGTGAGTTCGAGTCCCTACACTGGGCAGAGAGCTTACTTGAAAAAAATAGGATGGAGCTCATATCACTGTAAGAAAAGGTCCAGTAATCATTGTCAGGAGACTTAAGGTTAGGTATGATAGCAGTAACAGATGTATCAGATGGTTACAGTATACATTTCATTTCAGGTATGGGGTATCACAGATACCTTATGAGTGAAGGAAGTTTCTGTGGCGGGATCTGCACACTGTCACTAACAGCATCATTCCTGAGGGAACAGTCGCACCAGTGCTGAATCCCAACCTAGACACGTTTGGGGAGCCGAGCCAGGTATTTGAGGACTCTTTACTGTCCTTATTTCTCTTAACCATGCTTTTTGTTCCTGGAAAGTGGTTGGCTATTTTAAAATAATCTGAGTACTACTAGAGTGCTTCCATAATTATTTTTAACAATAAATTAAAATGAAAATCATAGGAAAAGTCACAGTACTTTGAAATGAGAAATATGGCTAATCATGGATTTTGAAACGACAAGTCACTTTTATCCCTTACATGTATGTGAATGTTGAGGACACTGTCTTAGACACAGAGTTTGCTACTTTTAAACACAGTGTTTATTCTGGGGTAACAGAACATTGAAGGCTCCCCCCGACCCCGCCGATTGAAGGTAGTGGTCCCAGATGACTCTGGCCATTTTCTCACATGAACACTGGAAATGTTTTGTCTTTGCCTGATGAGACATGTTAGCCTTTTAAAATAAGACTGGGGAGCAGCAGCCAGAAAATGCTTAAAAATAGAAAAGGCTATCATGTTTTCCTGTTAGCAGAATATACGAAGCATTGGCTTTTCATGAAGGCATTTCTGTCTTTGTTCTCTGTGTTGATCTGGTATTACACTTTTTAAAATGATGACCTCGCAACACTTTAAATCCATTTTCATATTAAATCTCAGGGTAGTGGTTTTTTGTTTTTGTTTTTTGTTGGCTTGAGTTTTATACTATATAGTCTGACCTTACGGTACCATAAGCAAGCAAATGGTCACTGGTGGAAGTAGAATCAGGGCAGGGGGTCTTATGTGTCCTGATGATGTTCTTATTTAAAATGCATTATCTTGGGGCACCTGGGTGGCTCTGTCAGTTAAGCATCCGACTTCAGCTCAGGTCGTGATCTCATGGTTCGTGGGTTTGAGCCCTGTGTCAGGCTCTGTGCTGACAGCTAGAGCCTGGAGCCTGCCTTGGATTCTGTCTCTGTCTCCCTGCCCCTCCCCTGCTCACTCTCTGCCTCTTTCTGTCTCTCTCAAAAATAAACATTTTTTTTAAAAAGTTTAAAAAATAAAATATAATGCATTATCTTGACAAGATTTTGTGTTTATAAAATGACCTTGAACTTGCAAATATGTTAAGGATATTGTCGCTGAAGAGATACAAATAGAGACCATAATTTTTGTGAGGGTCCACATAAGCCAAATATAACATAGAATTACTGAGTTTAGTGTAGTAACCAGCATTTGAAATATGATTTGATGTTTAAAAAATTGTGCCCAACTTTGAGACACAAAGGCATACATAGAATAAAATAAAGTATGAATTTTAAGAAGGCACCAAGATATGAGAAGAGATAACATAGAGCCCTTGGGGGCTGGCAGTGTTGCCTCAGTAGCCTCCTTGGGGGGTGGGGGGCTAATGAGTAAGTGGGCCCAAAAAGCCCCCAAAGAGGAACTTTGGACCCTTAAGTCCACCACATCTACTAAGGACATTGCGCTTTCATCTGGTGCACATGGGGGCTTTCTCCTGAGATTGCATTTGGTGAAATAAAAGTAGTTGCAGTGCTCACATCTAGTTTGAGAACCACTGTCCTCACAGATCCAGAATTTCCTGTTGGGCAGAATACTTGGAACACCAGATACACCAGACCAGCTCATACTAAAGAGTAAAGGTATAAGGTCAGCTTCCTTATTGTCAGCTACTGATGTGCCTGGTCATCGTGACACACAGAGGTAGGAGCGAGCCCTGGAGAACTTAGTTCTAAATGTTCTGTTTTCTGAGTTGGGATCCCCATATCCAGAATGTTTTCTTAGGAACTTTATATGTATTGGAGGAAAAGGTAAGACCCTTTTTATTAAAGTAAATCATAATTTTCATATTTGTTGGTGATGTTCTAAAAGCATTTATTTTTTTGTTCATGTAATAATGATAGGGTTTCCCCCCAGCACTTTGGACTGAAGTAAATTGGACAAAATGGAGAACAGGTGATTTGAAAACCACTGTAAATATTCTGAAAGTCGTCATAGTGTTAGGTTGGACAAAGAAGGTACTAAGAACAAGAAATATGGAAGTGTGGCATCATTTCAAATACATTTCTCAGTTTCTTTTTTAAAAAATCTTTTTTAAACAATGTATATTTATTTATTTTGAGGGAAGGAGGGGCAGAGAGAGGAGAGAGAGAATCCCAAGCAGGCTCTGCTCTGTCAGTGCAGAGTCCGATGCGGGGCTCGATCTCATGAACTGTGAGATCATGACCTGAGCGGAGATCAAGAGTTGGATACCTAACTGAGCCACCCAGGCACCCTTAAAATAACTTTTATGTGCAGAGGATAAAGGGGGTGGCAGTGGGCACAGGGGGCCACTGCGAAATCAGTTGTAGGGAATGCATTGCTGGCGTTGTTACATGTAGACTCCTGAACTTGTGTATTCATACACTTCTGAAGAAGTTGTTTTTTGGTGAGACTTCTATGGCAGACAAAACTGGTAGAAAGTTCTTGATCTGGTGCTTGGAGCGTAGTAAGCCATCAGCACACATTAGTGTCCTCTCGTCTTCTATTTCTTCCTCTCGTTTTTAGCAGTGTATTTTATTTTGTTTTCCAGTGGCAGCACCTTTTAATGTAATGTTCATTTCAGCTTTGAGCACCGCATTTTTCAGGTTCTGAAGCTCGAGCTTTTCTCTCTTAATAGAGCGAGAGAGGCAGCAGCGGGGAGTGGGTGGAGGTCAGGTGAACCCGGACTGGCTCTCCTTTTCTGGAGAGTTAAAGCCACACATTGTTCCGATGAGGCTTTAGTGTTCTTATTGCTTCTGATTTCAGCAGTAATCAAAGACGAAATAATTAAATAAGAAAGGAAAGTGGCAGCAACTGTAATCAGCTGTTCAGCTTCCATTGTCAGGAAGGCTAGTCCTCAAACTTGAAAGTAGCTAAGAGTTACCTAGAATCTACGTCTCATGCAGATTGCTGGGCTCTACCCCCAGGGATTCTGAGGTCATTCTGATGCCCATGGTCCAAGGACTACGTGCTGAAAACCTCTTAATTCTAGAAAGATCGTCTACACCACTCCTCCATTATCCTTGTTTTCTTTTCTTGGTTGATCATTACTGCAGCACAAAGATCAAATTTCTTTTGAGAATTTTCACTGCTCCTTGGTATCTGAGCCTCCAAACCATGTCTCTGAACTCTTGGCTTAAAAATAATGTGTACCATGCCTATACCAATGTATAACTCTTAGGCAGTCATATAACAGGAAAAACTTTGGCAGTGGTTTGAGATTAATTGTAAATTGCCAGTGTTGACATAATAAATCTTTCTTTCATTGGCATTGTCTGTGAAGCAGTCTCACTGTGGTTTGTTCTCCTCGTGGTTTTCGTAGTGTTAGAGATTCTGCTACAGAAAAACGAACTCTTTCTAGTTTTGAATCACTTGGGAGTTACTCTTTACTCTTTATATAAGAGGCATGCCCTAGAGGGGGCAAATCAGACTTCCACACGCGTTGCCTTCTCCTAGCCAATAGCTTGCTCAGAACTGTGGATATTACAATGTTCAGTTTCATTCATCAAGGGGATTTTCAGGCTGTAGCAGCAAACCGCTTTGAGATTTTGGGTGAACTCTGGGCTTTGGGGGCTTTGCATGAACTCTGCCATAGAGTCAAGCAGGTGCATCTGGCTGTTAGAAGAATTAATGGAGAATCAGGTAAGGATAAATTGGAGAAGGTATTTCTTTTTTTTTCCTTGGGGTGGATTTGAGATTTTAGGAGAATTAGTACTCTCTTTGAGAAGAGCTCAGAACTATTTGTCTTAAGTTATTCCCTCTGAACTGCTTTATAGTGTTACTTAGTTAGTATATCATCCTTTTAATGTGAAATCCACCCTCTTCTAAACGTAGTTTCATTTTCAAACATTAAAGTGAGGATTCCGTTTTACTTTCTGTGCATGGAATTTTTTAAATGAAAGAACTATAGTTGCTAAGATACTAATTACACATAGTTTCCTGGTTTAGAGCTGAAGTCTTATATTTTTAGAAAGTATGCTTTAAAGGTTGGGCAGGGGGAATCGATGGGTTGGCATTTGATTTATGAAACAGTGATGTTGTATGTGTGTCAGACTTCTCCCTGTACTAAAGGACAAAGTTTGAGATAGACCGCTTAATCGATTCTGACATAAGATCCCCCCTCCCCCCTCCCCCATCTCTCCTCTCTCCGTGTTTCCTGGTGGTGGGGTCCACTCAGCTCCTCTGCTTGGGCATGTGGTTTAGTGTGTGTACATTCAGTGCAGTGGCATTTTTCTTGAAAAAGTGACTAAGGCTTCTTGGATGAATTCTCTCTTTGAAAGAGGTGGTAGAATTGCATCAGAAAAGCATTTACAGTAAATGGCTCCCCCCCTTTCCTGTAATGACCGCATGTGAAAGAATGCATTAATTCTTGTTTTGAGGAAATGAGAGTTGTAGAATTCTATGAAAAACTCCCTTTTTATCATTAATTAACCAGATTTGAATGTTAAAAATTCTGAAACCTGAATCTCTTTCTGCTGTGTAAATAAATAAATGTCACAAAAAAAATCACTTCTCATTCCATATTCTTTCTATATGGAGTAACCAATTATCCTGAGTTCAAGAAGAGGAAATAATACTGACTGTGGCACTAGTTAAAGGCATACACCTAACCTAAATTAACTTCTTTGTAGCCATTTTCCCTATTAAATTAGTATATTTCTTAAGTATGCTGCTGATTTGTCCTTCAGGATTGGATTCTCGGTGTGGTAGAACCTGAAAGCTAAAAGGAAACTCCCATAGCTATCTAGCCACGGGTTCTCTTGGGAACAGTACCGCCCCCTAGAGGACATGATAGGAATGAGATGGTGCTTGGTTCTGCAGTGAAGAGCTTTTAATGGATGCGAGTCAGAGATTTTAGGTGTTCCGCCATGGAAAAGACAGGAAGAATTGTCCTTTATGCCCCATGACTTTCAACTGTCATTTTGAATATAAAAATTCATCTATAATTACCTGAGCTTAGACTTAACTTCATTTTATATAAGAGCACAAGATAACTTTTGCATACTTTTAATTTTTTTTTAAGATTTATTTATTTTTGAGAGAGAAAGAGACAGAGTGGGAATGGGGGTTGGGCAGAAAGAGAGGGAGACACAGAATCTGAAGCAGGCTCCAGGCTCTGAGCTGTCAGCACAGAGCCCGACGTGGGGCTCCAACTCAGGAGTTGTGAGATCATGACCTGAGCCCATCATACGCTTAACTGATTGAGCCACCCAGGTGTCCCTGCATATTTTTAATATACACAGAGTATACTCATTTTCATCCTTTGGCCCACTCATACCTCTCCTGTTTTGTTTTCCAGTATTCTTACGGTGGAAGGCTTCTGAGTGGGCTCCTCTGACTCCAAGCTGTTTCTTTATGAGTAAGTTCTAAGCATTTCATTACATGGTTAATTGGACCTAGAAATTATTTATGTATTATTTACATACTGTATATGTAGTATTTTATTATAAATTGTCTTTTACTTTCTCCCTTTGTATTACATTTAGGGCATTATATTGAAGTTTTAAAGATTATATGCATACTAGTTACTATTTAGTAATGAATTTTATTTCAGAATAGTAAATAGGGCATTTCAGAATTTTTGGTTCTAAAAACAGGGCTTTGGGACCTAGTAGGGTTTTGGACCAACAGCCTGTCACCTCTCTTGTTGCAGGAAGGACGGTATGTACGAAAGTCACCCAGGCAGGTGGGGAGTTTATCTTCTCTGTGAACTCCCCCAGGGAAGGTCGCCCATGTAGCTCATTAACATGTGTTAGTATCTTGAAGTCTTCATACTAAGCTAGTTCTTCCTTCGTAATACTTTCCGGGAGTCTTCATTATGTCACTGGGAAAACACGACCTTTGGTTTTCCGTCCTTCTGTAGGAAAGGACAGACAGGTACTGAGAGAAGCTTACAGGTCCTTCCGCAGGCCCGAGGAGGAGCTAGAAACAGCCTCAGCTTTCTGGCCCAGAGGGCCGTGATCTCCTTGTCTCCTTCCCGTGAACACAGTCTAGTGTGCGACTTCAGTTTCTGACTGTGCCCTAAGTCTAGTACGTCGTGGCTGATGTACTGCCAGTGTGGTAGACTTAAGTCACCGGCATCACAGGTGTGAGGTTATGTCCCCGGGCACGTGCCCGTGATGTTCACGCAGACTTCTTGTTGGGGACCACACTTACAATTTGGTAGATCTTTTTCTTGGATCGTTAGTCCTTGTGCTGTTTCATTGTCGTCGTTTTTCTTGTTATGTTGACGTGATGTAATTATTGCTTCTCAATATTTCTAGGGACGCTAGGGACACTAATAACTAATAAAGTTGTCTTTTGAGTTCTTTATAAAGTATCTTCACTCCCTTGAATTTTCTATTTCTTCCAGGGTCTCTCTATTGTTTATCTTAGTTTTCCACTTTGCGCTGCAGACTTTTTAAAATGTGTTTCTGCCCTTGACACTCCGTTCACAAAGACGAGATGGCATGAAGGCTGAGTGGGGCTCTGCAGGTGGGCACATCTTGCCCCGGCAGCCTCCCTCTGGCGGCACAGAGCCCGCCTTCACGTCAGGAGCCACCAAGCGTCAGAGTAAAGAGGGCTTGACTTTGGGGTTCTCAGAGCCACACTCGCGGTTTAGTCCTCATCAGACATTTTGTTTCGTTTCTTTAGAGAATTAATTTTTCATTTTGAGTTTCTGCCCGGGGGGCCTATACGTTTTGTTGTTTCTGATGAACTGGAATTAGGCATAGAAGGAATGATTGTTGATTCCAGACTTTTCCATTTGTCTTCTCCTTTCTCCTGTTCTTGTTGTTTCTTTCCCATATTGTATTTGCTTTTTTCTTTTCTTTTTTTTTTTTAAAGTTTATTCATTTATTTGGAGAGTGAGTAAGAGAATGAGCAGGAGAGGAGCAGAGAGAGGTGGAGAGTGAGAATCCCAAGCAGGCTCCAAGCTGTCAGCACCCAGAGCTCAGCATGGGGCTCCAGCTCCTGACCGTGAGATCATGAACTGAACCAAAATCGAGTTCAGTGGTAAACTGACTGAAATACCCAGGTGCCCCGTTCTTGCTTTTTCTGAGTCCAGAGCTTCTTTGGGCGTTCACTGGGGAAGCCGGTTCTCCCCTTCTCAGCAGCCGCCCTCTGAGAACTCTTTGGTCAGGAAGCTGCCTCTGCTCAGCTTTCTTACTCAGTACTTCTCTGTCATTTTCTGACTTCGCGACATTTATTGAAATCCCTCAGGCCCCTGATAGTCTTTTTATTACTGTGGGTGTATATAATGTTTTGTTTATAACCGTAGTGGGAGCTTTCATGTGCCCTGACCACCATTTTGAAATGGCGTCTTAGTACAGGGTACTACAACAAAGTACTGTAGACTGGATGGCTCACAAACAACAGAAGCTTGTTCCTCACAGTTCTGGGGGCCAGCTCATAGACAGCTGCCTCCTTGCTGTGACCTCCTGTGGTGGAAGGGGTGAGAGAGCCCTGTGGGATCTCCTTTGTAGCATAGGAATCCCGTTTCTCAAAGCTCCACCCTCATGGCCTAAACACCTCCCAGAGGCCCCACCTCTGAAGACCATCAGATTAGTATTTTGATTTAGGAATTTTGGGGCAGACACAAACAGTCAGTCCATAACAAATGGAAAGGTCTTTCATTTGTTGATTTGTCCGAAGTATGTCTGAAGATGGGGCGCCTGAGTGACTCAGTCCATTACGCATCCAACTCCATCTCAGATCAGGTGTCGATCTCAGGGTCCTTAGTTCAAGCCCTGGTTAGTCTCCACCCTGGGTGTGAAGCCTACTTAAAAAAAGAAAAGAAAAGAAATGTATCTGAAGAATTAAGTTAGCCCCGGTAAAGATTTGTTGGGAGCACAGGAACTGCAGGGAGTATTGGGTCTGGGGAAACTACTTCTTAGAATAATTTGACTGCGAAGGAACAATGAGCTGATGTTATTATACAGATATGCTTTCCAGCCGTGGAGGCTGTCCCCATTAATCACAGAGCCCTCTCTGAGGCTCTTCTGGCTCTATTGCTAGGAGAAAAAATGCGTCTTGTCAAATATCAAACTTTGTCATTAAAAAAAAAAATCTATAAATGTGGTAGTTGTTCTTGATCGTAAAACAAATATAAATATGGATATGCTTACTTTCAAATGTCTTCTCTGCCCTTTGGCTTAGGAGTTCCCAAGAGAATCTCTTACTCCTTCATTTCTAGAACTTCTATTCTTTAGGAGATAGACCCTCCTAGTACTTCTCCCCCTTCTTGTAAGAAGCATCTCATAGTCTTCCTTCCCATTTCCTTTGTGGAAAAAAAAATTACAAATTCTTACTGATCATTCCTTTCTTCTGTTTGTTGTGTAGTGTCTGCAAATGCATAGTAGAAACAATAAAGATGGGAAAAATTAGATGTTTTCTAATTAGTTCTTTAACTTCCCTGACACAAGTGGTGTCCATTTGTATCTTAGAAGAAACTCTGAATTGATGTTTCCAATTTTACCATTCCCTCATTTTTCTTGGGAAAAAAATAGCCATTTTCTTGTGAAAAATCCTGGAGATCTTCCTCAGAGGTCCTCCATAGTTGGGGATAGTGGCCCCAACATAACAGAACCTGAAGCAGAATCTTCTCAGGACTCGCCTGATCTCTGGACTAGTACCAGGACCCCCAAATCTGCCTCTGGCGTTGGCAGTGTAGTAGAGTTAGATACTAATTATTCTTTATATAGTGGCATAGAGGCAATTGAAGATAGTAAGGGTCCGTCCTTATGGGAAAACAGTAAGTTGTTTAGCTTAGAGCCTTTGGGACAGTCCTAAAGCAGGTCCCCTGAGGCCATGCCCCTGGAAACAGATACGGAGAATATGGAAATATCTTGAGCTCCTGGGTAGGCAGGACATGCTTGTAATTTTACTTCCAGTCTTGGCCGGAATGAGTATCATCAGCCTGTTCTATGTAACTTTCTTCCCAAATTTACTTTCTTTTATCTATCCCCCTTAACCTGCTGGCAGTGAAGAAGGTGTTGAATAAGTTTGTATACTGAAAAATGATGAACCTAAAATGAACATTCTGTGAGCATTTAGAACACTCTTACTTTGGTTTCTGGAACCTCGAATATTGATTGGCTATTAACTGTTGGATGAGAGGAAACCCAGAAAATTCCTTCTTTTTTTCTTTAGAGAAAAATATCTTGTATAGGTGGTCCCAAAGAAATGAGACAGCCATGATAGTTGTCAAACTGGTTTTCTCTTACTGAGAGTAGTTCAGGTGCAGCCTTCCTTTGGTGGGGCCAAGGGATACAAATCAAACTCCATTCTTCAGGGGGACTTGGGGATATGAAGACATTTAGGGAGCCCTCCCAACCCTCCTTTTGAATAGATGTAAAATTTACATGTGGTAAAACACACTGATGTCTGGTGTACTCCTGTAACCAAACCAAAGTTAACGTACAGAACGCTTCTACCCTCTGGGTTCTCGCATGTCCCCAAGGCCCTCTCCACCCCCGTTGACAAATGCTTTCTGATTTCTGTCATGATAGAATTTTTTTCTCCTGTTCTTGACCTTTATATGGACTCCACATGTGCTTTTTCAAGGTTGGCCTCTCACTCCAGTTTTATGTTGTTGTGTGTATCAGGGGGGTTCATTCTTTATTGCTGGGTGGTATCCTGTCATATGAATATGCCCAATGTGTCACTCCATTTTCCTATTGATAGACAGTTGGGTCGTCTTCATCTTTTTGGCTCTTAGGAACCTGAAGCTGCTGTGAGCAGCTCCCTGACATCCCTTCGTCGATCTGGGCTTCACTGCTGGGCCCTACCGTGCATGTGTGTCTTCATGAGAAACTTCCAAGCAGCTTCACAGAGCAGTCGTGCCATTTATAGCCCAGGCAGCAGCTGATGAGCGTTCCTGGTGCTCCACTTCCTATATTGTTGGTTTTTCTGACTGTAGTCATTCTTCTGGATACGAAGAGGTTTCTTAGTGTGGCTTTTAATTTGTATTTCCTTGACAACTAACATGATCTTATTGGATATTTGTTGATCTCCCCTTTTGGAGTATCTGTTTAATATTCTACCCATCTTTAAAAAAGTTTTTGAGGAGGCCATTTTTATTTTGTACTGTGTGTCTTACTATTATTGATTGGTAGGAGACTTTATATATATAAAATCTGGGGATATATAGATGGGTATTATATATACATGTATCAGAAAACTGTGATGCAGATATATTCTTCCAGTCTGTGGCTTACTTTTCATTTTCTTAAGGATGTCTTAAGGTAGAGGGGAAGGTTCATTTTTTTGCACACTTCTTGAGTTGTTCCCTATGATTTGTTGAAAAGACTTTCCTTTTCCTCATTGAATTGGTTTGGCGCCTTTGTTGAAAATCATTTGTCCATATATGTGTCGGTCTGTTTCAGAGGAACCTGAAGAATGTTTGCCTAGACCACGTGTGGCAGGCACTTAAGTCTAGGAAATGTGTTCACATTGGTCAGCTTTAATAAGCCTCAAGTGGTTGGCAGCCTTAAACTTCTGTATCATGGAACATTTGCATTAAAGGTCACTGACAGACACATATGTATGGAAGCTGAGGCTTCCAGAAATTCCCAGTGTTCCCACATTAAATCTAATGCTCTTATCTGCAAAGAAATAATACCACCAACTCTGTGAGATCCAGCCTCAGACTACAGGCAACTTGGCAGAGAACCAAATAGTAATTTTTCTTATTTGAAAACTGGATATGCATGAATTCAATATGACTGATTTAGAACTCATTATAGTTAAGTGTGGGTCAAACTAAAAAAATATTACTCTTAGGAAGGAAATTTTTCATAATGTAAAGAAGCTTGTGAAGAAAAATTTGTTTTAATATATTGTGCACATCATGTGCAAAAAAATAGATCTGCTGACTTTAAACAAGTCTTGCCTATGAGTAGAATCTCTACCTGGAAAGGTTTGGGTAAACCATTTTTACATAGTATTTTTACTTGAATACAGTAAAAAAACAACCCATTTTCTTTCCAAAGATGCCTCAATTTGAAAACCAAAGGATGAATAGAGGAAATCTACCAAAGTTACTCGGTTAGGTAGAATAAATGGTGATCATCTCTTTTTGACCCCTTGAATTTTAGAACCTTAGCATTTGGGTTTTCGTGGTGTGGCACTGTGGTACAGTGTGTGAGCGCATGTCTGACGCTGGCCTGTCTGGGTTAGGATACCAGCTCTCCTGGCCTCACAGATGAAGGACTGAAGCCTCTGTTTTTGCTGTAAAACTTAGAGAATAGGCGTTTCTGAAGGAGGGACAGGCTTAGAGCTGGGTGGGCTCATAGTGAGCACTATGTACCTTTTGACCAGTAGTAACATTATATTACTTTTATAATAAAAACATACGCAAAGAGGAAATGTTTTTACAAAGAAAAAGCCAGAAAGCAAAAGTATATTGCACTATCCTATGGTTCAGATACCTCATTATTCATAGTAGATTTCCCAGTTGGTTGAGTTGATCACATTTTACTCTGATTCCCATTCTCCCCCTAAAGGGTGTAGAACTAAGGGATTCTCTTTTGAGCTCCTTGAGAGATGTTTGCCCTGAAAGTACAAGAGGCACTTCATGCTAATTGCTAGAATTACTTTTGTCTCCGTAAAAAAGCTCTTACAAGGAAAGATATTCTTCCAGGTCTTCCTCTCCTGCTTTGCTCAGTTAACTCAAGTATAATACATCCAACTCACTTGAAATACCACCTTCCCTAGTCCTGTGTTTGGACTTGTATAGTTGTGCTCAGCTCCTGGCCCCTGTTTTTGCTTTGTCCAGCGATTTCCTGGTTGGGGTGGGAACTAGAGCCAAGCCTTTTTGCCCACTTGTCTTCCCCACAGGACTTTGGGAGTGGGAAGGTGTCTGACCCTCCCTGTAATCCTGTGTGCACACGTAGCAAGGCTGGTGGTGCCCGGAAGCATGATCCAGCTCAGGCTAAACCTGAAGGTTGCTAATGCACTGTTGATGATGTAATTCCAGGTGAGGTACGATGTTTTGGTTACACTTATACACCAGGTTTGCCCATAGAAGGAAGTGTGAGCCTTCCACACATGGTCACAGGACGGCCATCCGTGGCTCACGTGGAGCATTTGTCTTTGTTGCGCACATGTGGTTAAGGCTTGAGGAAAACTGATCCCATTTCAGCTGACTTACCTGATCTTAAAATATTGAAGATGAGACTTCTCCTGAGGTCTGCTCAATGCAGTCAAGTCTTTATGTTCTCGGTGTTCGGGAAAGGCCGCAGGTGCAGAGAATCCTTGCCTGTGGCTCTCCGGAGCTCATGTTCTGCAGGGGGACTTTTCTTCCCTGCCATCCCGCCCGTCTTGTCCCCCAGCAGCTCCTGCACCACTTCTTGCCGGCTTCCCCGCCTCACTTCCTTCCCTTGGGAGCTGCAGCCGCTCCTGCCTCACAGAGGCGCGCTCACTCCGGTTCTCGCCCCGTCAGCACACTTCCTGCGCGCCTGTCTTGCCTCTGGTTGCAGCCAAAGAGGAGTCCTGCCTTATACCCACAGCTCTGGATCCCGGCCCCAGCCTCCCGCACCTTCTCAGAGACCTGATACCGGCCATCCGCTTTGTCCTTTGCACATATAAACCAGCACACGTCTCTGGGTGCCTGGGCAGCTCAATCGATTGAGCATCTGACTTCAGTCATGATTTTACAGTTTGTGAGTTCGAGCCCCTCATCGGGCTCTGTGCTGACAGCTTGGAGCCTGGAGCCTGCTTCTGAGTCTGTGTCTTCCTCTCTCTCTCTGCCCCTCCCCTGCTCACACTCTTTTTCTCTCTCAAAAATAAAGACTAAAAAAAAGTATTTTAACCTACACACATCTCCCTGTTTAGGCACACGCACACTCGCACACATATACATAGAGGACTTCAGTATTCCTTGGATTTTTGGTCCTTTCTCTGTTCACTTGTCCTGCCAGGGTCAGACTTCTTGGAAGAATTGCTGCCTCCACTTCCTCTCACTCCTGCCCTCTCAGGGTGCTCCAGGCTAGCTTTCGTACCCATGACCAAACTGGTACTGCGCCAGCACAGGCTAGTGGCGGCCTTCCTATCCTGCTGTTGCCACATGACCAGATACGTTTGGATTCTTTCCTTCCATGACCTCACGGCAGTGACAGCATTTGGTGTCCTGTCCTCTCTCGCCTCCAGGACCCTGCCCTGCCCCTTCAGCTTGTTCTCCCCATTGCCCTTTGCAGGTTTTTTTCCAGCCATCTCTAAGCCCTGTGCTTCGTGTTCATATGCCAGAGGGACATTTCCACTTTGATGTCTTGCCGGCATCTCCTAGCCAGCAGATTTCAACGGATCCAGGTTACCCAGGCTTGAAACCTGTGGCTCCCTGACCCTCTCTCGCCTCCGCTTCCAAATCCACAAAGAAACCAAACTGGGTCAAAGTCTTAAATACATCCGCCTTGTCTGCGATGTGTCCTTCCTGGTTTTGATCACTTTTCACCATGGTGTCTGTATTCCTGTGATTGTATTCTCTCCCAATCCACTCCGCATGCATGCGTCTTCCTGACTGCATCCAGAGTGAAGCCTCTAAAAAGCACCCATGCCGTGTCACTTCATTCCCTGATGTCTTTCCCATTTCTATAATCTCTTGTCCCCAAATTGATGGGGGCCTCTGCGGGATTTGCATCCTCACCCCATGAATAAAGAAGTCATTGAAGCACTTAGAATTCATGCAGAGACAGAAAAGAAAGTTACTTTTCCCTCCGCACAGCACAACTTCATGAAAACCCCCACTGGACATCTGTTCCTGTCCCTCCACCCTCCAGAGTTGCCAGTTGCTCCCAGCCCTCCCCCCTTCCCCCACTCACCAGTCCTTGCTTCCCAGCCCCAGCCTTGTCCCCACCCATAGGTCTCCTGCTGCTTCCCCACTTTGCATACTCAGAGCAGCTCTGCCCCTTGCCGAATGTTCTGATCTGAGTTGCATCCCTGTCTTAGACTGGATTCTAATTAATTTGTTCATGGACAGTGCCTAAAACGGTCTGACTCATAGTGGTAATCAGTCAGGCTTGCCACAAAGATAATAATAATGTCTGTTAACTGCAAGTATCACTTCCAACAGGTTTCCAGACCTGTAGAGTGGATGGGAGTTCCCTCTGTGTGTGCTAGTAGTACCTTGTGGCTCCTTTAAGTCATAATTGACAGCTCGCTGAGGGGAAGGTAGTCACATCCTGCTAACCGTCCAGCGCCTAGCCCAGCGCCTGGCGTGGCGTACACAGTATGTACTATGGATGCCATAAATGCTTCTTGAACAGACTTAATAAGATGACTTACAGAAAGAACATTCTGATTCTGCTATTCTTACCTTTAAGATGCTCTTTAAATTTTTTTAAATGTTTGTTTATTTTTGAGATGGAGAGAGGGAAGTAGTGGAGGGGCATGGAGAGAGGGAGACACAGAATCCGAACCAGGCATCAGGCTCTGAGCTGTCAGCACAGAGCCTGATGCAGGGCTCGAACTCATGAACTGCGAGATCATGACCTGCACTGCAGTCGGGTGCTTAACCAACTGAGGCCACCCAAGCATCCCAATAAGGCACTCTTTAAAAAATAAACCCAGCAAACAAAACATAAGTGTGTTCTAGAGATTTCATTGAATCCTGCATTACTGAGTGAGCTGGGCAAACTCTCTGGGTGTCTGTGTCCCTGAAACAGCTTTACCTAAGGGCCTTTGTCCAGCTCCGAGACTCTTCAGGCCTGTGAATGCAGTTCACAGTAAGGATTGAGTACATTTCTAGGGTGCACTCGGTTTCCTGTGTTCCTTCCCATTAGCTGATGAGAAGACGTCATTGTGTTCCTTGGGCTTGCAGGTTCTTTCCTAGTTGTGGGGAATTTTTCAAGCTGGCTATAATGAGAGGGTCTCAAAAAACCACAGAGATCTGGTATGTTCTCTTCAAGTGAAACATGATGTCCCTTCTTATTTTCAGTTTTGATCTTCTGTGTTATGGAGCTGACTTCTGTAATTATCACTGAAGAATCTAGTATTAGAAATAAGGTCTATTCTGTTTCAGTACCTGTGCCTTTAAATTCTCTTTCATGCCAAATCAGAAGCCTTTTTTAAGACTTCTAATTCTAATGATTTTGTTCTTTCACATCTATGTATAATTAACTATGCAATATATATAACATAAATTTGTAGCCTTCACATTTGTAAGTGTGCAGTTCCGTGGCCTCAGGTGCGTTCACATTATTGAACAGCTGTCGGCATCATCCATCTCCAGAACCCTTTGATCTTGCAAGACTGAAACTCCATACCCATTACACACTAGCTCCTCATTTCCCCTCCCCCAGCCCCTGGCAACCACTCTTCTGCTTTCTGTCTCCATGGATTGACTTTGCTAGGACCTCACTTAAATGGATTCACACAGTCCTTGTCCTCTTGTGATTGGCTCATTTCACTTAGCATAGTATCCTCAAGGTCCAACCATATTCTAGCATGTGTCAGAGTTTCCTTACTGTCTAGGGCTGAATAATACTGCAGCGTGGTTATACATCACATTTTATCTGTTCATTCACTGGTGGGCACTTGGATTGCCTCCACCTTTTGGCTGTTATGAGTAATGCTGCTATGAACATGGATACACATGAAACTCCTCAAGACCCTTCGAATTATTTTGGATCTAATGATTTTCTTGACCCTTTCGTCTTGATGCTTCTGTTGTTTTCATGAAGTCCTGCCCTTTCTCTTTGGCCACTAAACTACTCCCCTCCCATCACTCTTCACTGTTTTCCTAATAATGTCCTGCTGTTGGGATCCTCATGCATCAGGATGACCCCCGCAGAACCGCTGCATGGAGAAACGGTTCGACAACTAAGAAGCAGGATTTGTTAGCACTTCGACACCCCCTATCCCCACCCCCCACCACCAATTCCTGCTGTTTTCTGAAGGGTGTGCTGCTGGTTCTTAAACTGAAAAAGTTAAAAATCCCTTAGTCATAGGGCAGATTTTTGTGACTATAGACCTTCTGTATCTTCTTGACATATCAGTCTTATAATCGTGAGGATATTTATTTATTGTCATGGAAACAATATATGACAATGGTAAAACTTGTAAGATATAGAAAAAAATCACTCACAGAAGTACTTCTGAAAGGTGACCATTATTAACATCATGTTGGATACTCTTCTTGTCTTTTTAATGTGAATTCTTGCATATTAGATTATATTGTTTTGCATTTCTTTTTTGCACGTAATAAGGTATAAGCATTCTTTTGTTAAAAAGGTCTTTGTAAATCTGTTATATGACTGAAAAATATTTATAGCGTGTTCACTAGCTTAACTAACATTTTTCCAGTTATAAAAAATAAGAATTTATTTTAGAAAATGTCATATCTAAATATCTTAATATTATAAAGAAGTAACAAAAAAATCTAAATTCTCTGCCCCTTCATAATCTTTTTAAATTATTCCTTTCTAGTATCTTTTTGAGATTCGGTTTTATAGACCCCATTTGTGGTTCCTACTCTCTCCCCTTTCCTTTCTTACTAAGCATTATTGATAATCATCTTCAAACACAATTCTAATTTTTTTTAAAGTTTATTTATTTTTGAGAGAGAGAGAGGGAGCAGGCAGAGGAGGGGCAGAGAGAGGGGGAAACACAGAATCCGAAGCAGGCGCCAGGCCCTGAGCTGTCAGCACAGAGCCCGATGTGGGGCTCAAATCCACAGACTGTGAGATCATGACCTGAGCCAAAGTCGGATGCCCAACCGACTGAGCCACCCAGGCGCCCCCATACATAATTTTATATCCAGCAGTTTCATCCAACATTGTATTTTGTTATTTCCAGTGCCATTGAGTGCCCTCCATTAAACACAGGAATTTATCTACCGAGTCAGTGCTCTCCTCCATGTTCAAGAGCAGTTTTAGGTTTCTGTAAGTGTGTTCTTGTACAATTATCTTCCTGTGGATCTGTGATTGTTTCTTGAGGTGGTATTTATAGACCTGTT
Source organism: Suricata suricatta (assembly GCF_006229205.1). Lineage (NCBI taxonomy): Eukaryota > Metazoa > Chordata > Mammalia > Carnivora > Herpestidae > Suricata > Suricata suricatta. The sequence continues at coordinate 21,200,573 of NC_043701.1, forward strand.
CTGAGTCAGAGCAGTGTTAAGGCTTATAAAAAAGATACTGCCCGTTTCCTGAAATGATGCTCTCACCTCACTCCACCAGCTTAACTGTTTGTCCATCTTTGTGAAGCTGGTGGTTGAAAGAATTCTTTGGTGTTTGCTAGTGAAATTCAACACTTTTTCATGTTAATTGGCCTTCTATATTTTGGAGTGAATAGTCCATTACTGTCGTTGACCTTATACATTTCTAAGTGGTGTAAGGTTTATTGCCCTGTTGCATTTTATTTTTTTCTTCACCTTTCACTTCAGTTGCTTTTGGACTTACAGATCATACATGTTTACGTAAATGTGTTTACATAAACATTTTAATGTAGTCAGATCAATTCCTAGTATGTTGACTTTCGTTACTTTTTTCATTACTCCTTTTCTTATCTCTAAATCAGAGATGTCTCCTAATTGTATTCTTTTTCCCCTTCTCACATTGAACTCTTTAATCTCCACAGAATTAATTTTGGTGAAGGTTATAAAGTAGGAGCTAATACTAGTTTTTCTAGAATCTCTTCTTACTCATGTTTGTCCAAAATCCCAGTGAAGCTGCGATGTGAACCAAAACACGTGCTTTTTCTTACTTTAGTGCCTTGATCTTCCCACTGGAAAAGAGGAGGAGGCTGGGATCTTTACCTGTGGAAGGGAGGGGCCAGGAAGAGGGCCTGGGGCCGGCTCTCACAGCTTTACCCCTCAGCCCAGAACTTGTCTCTTTTCAGTTCAGGAGGGGACTCAGCACACGCTGGTGGAGGACCGAGATGACAGTGACAAGGCCCAGGGGGCCCGCGTGGGAGGGACTAAGTGGCCCAGAGAGAGCCCCACTCTGTCTTGACCCTACGTCAGTTCTTCACAACCAAGACGAGTAACCAGGGCTCTGCTCGCCGCAGACTTTACTTGCACCTCTGATTAGAGATGGAGGGCAGCATGTAGGGAAAAAGAGCCCTAACCTAGGAAAGCCAGAAAGCTTGGGTCGTTTCAGCTGTCAGTCAACTGTGCAACCTAGGCAAGTCTCTTAACTTCTCTAATTTCCTGATCTGTAGAATTACAGAGTTGAGATGTGTATTCTCTGAGGTTTATGCTCAATAAATTATGGTCTAGGCACATGGCAGGGCTAGGTTGTGGTATGAGTCTGTTGGGGGATATTTCTTGGTAACTAATTCATCCTTCCTTAATTCAGTCAACCAGCGTGATACGTAAGATCAGTATCCTTTAACAATGTCACTTAATACTCTCCCTTGGAGAATTTGTGCTTATTACCTTTCCTAACTGTTCCTTAGACTACCTCAAGCTTCCTTTCTGAAAGCCCAGCCACATCTTGTGCTTAAGAATTAAAGGACGATGAGCTAGTAGGCAAGAAGTACCTAGAACTGATTCCTGTCACCGACCTGGCCCTACCACTTGCCCGGAGGCGTAGTGCACATTTTTCTAAAAAGCTAAAATAAAAATATGAAAACCATTTTGAAAACTGTGATACAAGCAATATCTATGAGATACCAATACCTCCTCTCAGCCATGTTAATTGTTTACTTTTGGTATCAATAAATCACTTATTAACATATCAGTAACAGAAATTGCATTGAGAAACAAACTACCACAGGCCAAACCTTTCAAATTTCAAATATCTTTATATTAAATACTTTATTTTAGAGAAGTAGCACAGAGAATACGTCTTAAGTAGTTCTTGTCTAATAGAGTCGTCTATGTCAGTCCACTGATTTCCAGAGCAAGCGAACACCGTCTGATATGTGTGGCATATCTTATTTAACAGATAAGGGTAATCCAGACACTAGTTAACGGTGATCTTTTACTAGTTTCGATGCTACCGATGAAAATTTCAGTGTGCTGGCATTTTCCTCCGGAGGATGTATTTGCTGTAAGAAAACACAGTGGCCACTTGAAATCTGTAGGACTGGATGAATCCGGACAGCTTTCTCCTTGGTGCTCCGGGAGCACGGAACACTGTATATTAATAAGTAAAATCTATGTATTTATACACAGCTGTAGCCGATCTTTTGTTTGATTATAATTATGTATTGCCTGATCTTCAGATAACATAGAAAAATAGCCTTTAAAATAAACCTTGAATGGATATGGGCGTCACAGAAACTGTTCCCTTATTAATTAAACTTTCATTTCTCACTGTACATTGCTTTGATCTCATATTTTTCAAGGTGTCCCGAGGCCTTATTTTCAAGGCTTCCAAACAGATTATTACTTCACAAAAGTCATACTATATTCATGGCTCAATGAATCCCAAAGACAGTATTTTTAAAGCCCCGTAAAGCTTATTTTTCTTAGTGTGCTCCTATACTGCATAATTTTCTTTGCTACAGGTCACATGATCCTTCCCATCCATAACACAGGCACTTAAAATTTTTACTTCCTGATTGAGCCATCAAGATTACATAAAATGTAAATCAGTCTCAATTACCCCAAAGCAGGAATTGTAAGAAAAAGATGTTTTCTTTTTGTTTCTTTATTGATGCCTAAAAAAATCGGAGTGAGCATGTGCCTGCCTATCTGTACTTGGAAATAAGAGATGGTTAGGGAGTTTTTGTGTGTGTTCTGTCCCTTTCACATTGAATCAGACTTTGCTTTCATTATAAAAATAATGTAGCAACTAGGTAGACCGTGGGAGTGGTATATAGTTGCAGGACTGAAATCAAAATGGTTCCCATTACTGAGAGAGCTGTTCATTTACTTATTACTCTTTTCATGATCTGAGTGAAGGGTACAGCATCTCTCAAAAGGTAACGATCTGATGTTTCAGAATTGTAAATGGCCATTTAGTCTTGCTGCTGCCTGACAGAAATGAAAGTAATTTCCAGAAGGCTGGACGACACTTGTTTTATCATGGATCTTAAAATCCTTCGCATTTTCTCACAGCAGTTTTGAAGTTGTCATAGTAACAGCATGACATTTGAAGGGTCTTTTAAGTCATTCTTTAGAGTTAATTAATTTTATTAACTCTGGATGTTTTTCGTTTTTACGTCTCTCTGACACTGGGGTCATAATTGCTCAAATATGTATTCCGTGCTCTTTATTTCTTGGTGACCACCATTTGAGGACTTGGTGTTTTGTTAAGCTGTTTGAGGAAAAGAACAAGAATGTCACCGATTGACTTCAGAGATGTTGAACTTGGGGTTTCAGTTACTCCTCTGTGAAGCTGCACTATCTCTATGGGACCAGAATTTTGTTTGATTTAAAGATGTGGATTATGGGAGCCGTTCCCCCAAATTTAATGGTGATTTGCTTCAGGGATTATAGCTGTCCTTTGGTTTGATTTGGATGTATCTAAAAATAAGAGTTGAGGAACACAGAAGGGGGAATGTGTCAAACATACAGGAGAAAATTATTTCTTTAAAAATGAAATACTCAGATACAACACCAGAAGCATATTCCACAAAAGAAAAAAAAAAAGAAAGGAATAATCCGACGTCAAAATTAAAAATACAGTCATACTCTTTGGAACTCTGAAACTGACTCAAATATAAAGTATCCTCTAGGAAAGTTTGTGGGAGCCTTCTATCAGGAGAAAGTAGGTCAGGATCTCCTGTTCGGAAAGCTCCGTGGCAGAAATCCTTGCCGTTATGGTGACTGGCGAGAAAGGGGCAGGTAGAGGGTCTGGAGACATAATGATCCGTATTAGGTCTAGAAGCTGGGACCTCAAAAAGTATCAGGTGGTCAATGCTTTTGTTTTCTTGTAAAGTGACCAGAAGGTATCACGTGAGCTCTGGGGGTTTCAGGCCGAGGCCGGTGTCCTTCCTGTCCTGCGGAGTATTTGTTCAGGCAGGGGCGACTGAAGATAGCAGCGTGTGCCCCGCCAGCAGTGAAGGTGCTAATGCACGTCCAGTGATGTCAGAAGTTACGAGCCAGTGGTTACAAAACACTGCGGTAAACAAGGTCAAAGTGTCCCAGTTTTGCTGGAAGAAGGTTTGTTTTTATGAGCTGGACAGTACGTGGATGAAGTAATTTTTCAAAACAAACTAAATTTATATGCTTTTTGTTTGTTTTACTTTTGGGGTTTAAAAAAATTAACCAGATGAGGTCTAGTAAGGGTTACATTTTTAAACAACATTATGCTTTTCCCCTTTTTTTTTTTTAAATTGTTTTCTATGGTTTTCACAGAGGAAATGAAAATAACTCTAATCTAGGATTTTTAAATGCAGTTTTAGAGAGAAGCTATGACCCAGCGTACAGCGCCTGCCAATCACAATCACTAGTAAAATACTCCTGGTAATTTTGTACTTTCTGCTCTTCTTTAGACAGGCATGTAAGTACCAGAAAGTTAATGGCACGGAATACTGCTGACTGCGTGGTTCTCGTCTTAATGCATTTTCCAACCTTGAACCTGAGAATACCAGAGGCTGGAGACTTGGGACACTCGTCGGCGCAGTTTTCTGCCGGTGGCCCGGTTCCTGAGGTAACAAGTGGGTGTCCCGGGCATGTGTGTGCTAACAACAGCAGCAATGCCACGTGGTGCCCAGAGGTCGCCGCGATCTGGCCTGGGGGTTCCTGGTCCCCGGGGCTTCTGAGCTGAACTGTGAACTTGGGCCATCCCGAGAAGTGCAGGCGTTTTGGAGTGTTCCACAGCAAATCTGGATGTCGGCATAAACACAGCTTGCAAAGTGAAAGCAGGGGCCTCGAGGAAGGAATTACCCTCATCTCATTCCCGACCTGCTTACTGTGCTGGAAAACAAAGTAAGTTTTGTTTGTTTCTTTGTTCGTCAACCGCTCCTACATGTTTTCTCTTGCTAACGTTATATTAGACACTCTGTATCTGGCAAATGCCAAGTTTTCTCCCCCGGGTCCCCCATTAGAGGTAGGATATGAAGTTTGTTCAATAGCCACTTGCTTCTTTAATTTTTTCTGTCTCTCTTCCTATGTCTAGCATGCTGGCTTCCTTGTTGGAGATAGCAAGAGATTGAAATTTATTATCAGTGAGAAAACAAAAAGTTTTTTTTTTTAAACAAGCCAAGAACCTTGTCGTTAATTAAAGGACGATGACACATGCAAAGCTTTCTTTACGTGGTGCAGCCAGCAGTGCAACCAGCAGAACAGCCCTGGTTCACTGTCCTTGTTTCCATTGGGAAGCAGGAAGGGTGCTTGTCTGGGGCTTCGGTGAGAACGGAGCATGCCCCGTGGGGGCTGCAGACGCTGCACAAGAGGCTGCAGCTTCAAAACCTGATGGGAAATGGGAAGGAGCTGAAGAATATACATTATTTGGTGATTTGGAAAACAAACAAACAAACCCACAATTAGTCTTTCTGAAAGAATGGGATAAAATGGATAAAGACCTAAACTTGTCAGAGAAACTGATGTTTTCCTTCATGTTAGAGAGGTTCATGTTGTGTGTAGATTTATAGAAAATGTATGACTTTCGGAAAATTAGAGGTGTCACCACCTGTGCAGGGGATTTTAGGACACCAGCCTCATTCTGACACTTGACCCCTGTCTTCCATTTCTGTTTGTTTGTGTTTTATCTGATCCTAGCTCCAGGGCTGGGGCATGGCTCGATAAATTAATACAAAGCTCTGTGGTTTTGAAAATGCAGAACAAATGGAAATGCAGAGTAGTTTGCGATTTGTAATTAGATTACCCTTCCTCATAAAATGGACTGTTTTTCCCGTCGAGATTTCTGGACTTTTCTCAGCTGCCAGCAGTCCCACTTCGAAGGTAGAAGGAGACAGTGTAACTGCGGTGTGTTGTTGGGAGCGCAGAATCGGGAGTCTGATTTCTCAGTCTAGTATAGAGTGCGGTGTGAATTTAAGTTAGGGCCATGGGAATTCACGTTTTATCTCAGCGTGGTGGTGGGTAGGACGTGGGGTGTATGTTTTTTCATTTAAAACCCTCCGGGCTCTTTATACGACCGTCTACGTATTATTCAGCAAACTTCCCTTAAACACCTTTTTGTGGAGTGCTGTACTCAGAGCTGTAGTTTGTCACAATTAAACTTACCGAGATTTGGTTTGTAAATTAAAGATCGAGAACAGTTTGAAACAAGGGTGAATGAGCAGAGCATTACCCTCAAAACGGTTTGTTAAAGTTAGTGCCAAGTGAGCCGGGCCGTCAGCCTCTGAGCTGCCCTCCTAATTAAAGGCGAAGGTGCCTGCCATCTGTCTTCTTTCATTCAGGGCAGTAGGGGGCCTGGGGTGGAAGGAAGCCACCCCCCTTCAGTTTTTCTCCCACTCTTTTTCATAGTCCGCTTTCTCCCTAGTCAGTGACCCAGAAGGTCATTGATGATCTGTCTATCTCAGACTGAATAGTAACAGAAGCATGCAAGGCACTTGCAAAAAAAAAAAAAAAGTTCATAACGTGTGCTTATCCATTTAGAGTTCTGCTTGAATTGTGTCTGGGAGTGTTGTAATTTCTGTGTCCGTGTCTTTGCTCCTGTTACTGAGGGCACTGCTGGCAGAAAAGTAGGGATTTTTAGTTTTACTGATTCTGCTTTTTTTGTGCAGAAACTTTTTAACACTTGACTGGGCATAAGCAGAAGATGGTAGCTCTCTGGCGGGATGTACAGAAATATCGTTCTTAACAAAACCAGGGCTACCTGCGGCCAGTGACATTCACGTGTCATCCTGGGGGAGGCTGTGGACGAGGATGTTAACACATGGCCGTGTTACCGAGACGTCCGCTCAGGCTTACTGGGCCAGTCATTGAAATAATTCACGGATTTATCCTTTAGTTGGGCAGTAAGCCTTTTAGCTCCTTTTCATGAGAATAGATTATTGGAGAATTTGATTTGGGGTCATGGCTTTTAATTGCTTTTGAAATGTAGGGGGCTCTGACCAAATGATTGAGCTTTCTTGCCTCAGCTTCCACCTGGAAGAAATATGTGCTGCTTTCAGAAATATTTAAGAGAATACGAACTAACATTTTGTCTTTGATAAAAACTTTATTATCACTGAAAAAGTCTTAAACCTGTGGTGGGGTCTGGTTTTCGTTCTTATGTACGTAAGCAGAGTGTCAACCGTGATGTAAAAAGATCCAGCCCTGACATACTCTGTTTAGCTGCAGTAGGTTTGGACTTTCCAGAATATGCTGGTTTTTACCACTTTCCGTGACAAGGAACTGTGGTGTCTCCTAAGCCCTCAATGTTTGGAAAGCCCAAATGTGAGGGTCATATCTGTAATTTTATTTAAAGGTTTTTTTCCCCCTGATTTGTCCTAAACTTACGAGCTTTCTCGTCGACATGCTTCTGTTGTTGAGTCTGAGCAGAGCAGCGTGTGGGCTCTGCAGTGACGTCAGTGTGCGCGATTGGATGATTGTGAAAAGTAGACCATTTCCCAGTTGCTGACGGGTACACAGTGCCCAGTAGGCAGGTCTTCGCATCTATTTTATGTCACAGTTTTAGATACCCAGACAGTACTCCGCCAACTGTCGTCCCTAAGGTGTGCTTGAAAACCAATTTGGTTTGAACCCATCCTGTATTTATTTCAGGGGATCGAAGTAAACAAATGAAATGAATCACATCTATAAAGTGTGACTTTGAAGTAACGCGATTAATATTTTAACACACATAGCAAAAGACACACAGATACGCAAGACTGTTGCCGCCCTAAAGCGCTGTGTCCGCCGGGAAGCATTTAACCGCTGCTGTAGAGACGGCATCCTCACCAGAGCCGCACTCAGAACGTTTTGTTCGCTGTTGCCCTAAGAGCCTTGCTTTTTTTTATTACCCACTTTGGTAGAAATTCTCTATCCTTTGAGGATAGGAGGGAGACAGTAATTAGGTCTGATGATCACATAACTGACTGGCTGTCATTGATTCCTGTAAACCTCTACTGAGGCACCTGTTCCAGTCATAAGGACTACAGATTCAGAAATGGGCCCGCCACAGACCTGGCCCTCCAGGAAGACCCAGTTGAGTGGGATAAATGATGTATGAGGAGGTGGCACTCCTTACCGACAAGGACCGTCACAGGCACACGTGGCGTTGCAAGGGCCCAGAGAAGGGGTTAAGATAAAATTTGATGGAAAAACGAGAATTGCTGCACACATGACTTATAAAGGGCATTACATAATAGAATTTTTGAAATGAAAGCTCTGGGGGGAGAAAACTTTTCTATTTTAAGGATGAGGAGCTTGGAATTTATTTCTGAAATAAATTCTCAGCCACTTGAAAGCCTTTTGAGAAAAGGTGTTTCATTCTATAATAAACCTATTTTTTTTTAACCAGAAGTTGTGGCTATATAAAAGGGAGGTCTAAAATTGTTTTTGGACATGGTGAGAATAATTCTGTTACTCTCCAAAAGAGACTGTTTTGAAGAATGGTTCTTATTTACATGTTAAAATCAGGTACTTCTGAAATACTCAAGATACCGAAGCATGACGTGCCATGGTTATTGCCAAGATGAGCTGAATAGCTTGTAGGAGACCTGAAGGTTGTACATCCCTAAGTATGTCGTGGGAGAGAAAAGGCTTTCTCATGTCCTCTGTCATGTTTCCTGCCATGGGGACAGAATTCCTGTCCTCTGGCTAAGAGTGGAGCTTCCTGTGGATAAGTTCATTTAATAGTTACTTGTGCAGTGTTGCTCTATGCCAGGCACAGTTCTGGAAGCTGATCAGAAGCTGAGCTGATTGGCTAGAGACCCTGGACACTGGTGCTACTCAGGACTCTGTAGGGCTGTACCTACAGCCACCACTTCCTGGGTGCTTTTCTGAGCGTGGCAGTGTGGGTGTGGCCATGAGGCTGCCCTCGTGGAGCTCTGAGTAAGAGTCTGTGCACAGGTGACAGAATGAACAGAGAGCGAGAGATACATGCATTAATATGGAGAGCTGACTAAACATGCCCCGAGTTTGCAGAAAAGAAAGCTTGTCTGTGGCCAGGATAATCAAGAAATGATTTATGGATTAAGGAGCATTTGAGCTGGACATTGAAAGAAGACTCAGAGGGAGTGTGTCCCAGTCCAAGGAAAGCCAAGGAAAGGCCGAGAGAGGGATGGGAAATTCCAGTGTACCCAGTAGGCAGTAACTGATTGGTTGTTGCCGGGCAACCGTGTGTGTAAAAATTACTAATGAGAAGATAAGGCAGCCAAGGTCCCTTGAGGCCAGATCCAGGAGGACCGTGTATGTCCAACAACGAAATGCTTTAAACTTAATCCCAAGCCATTAGGGAGCAGTGGAAGTGTTCTGGTCAGGAGAGTGACAGTGGGATCTCTCTGGAGGATGTCAGTGTGGGCGGGGCGGTGGGGGGCGAGGGAGGCCAGTGAGAGAAGACGAGCGGAAGCCATGCGAGCCGGTGAGATATCCAGGACAGAGCGGAAGAGGGCTCAGATGAGGGGGGACAACTGGAATGGAGGAAACTAGACAGGTTCCAGAGGTAGGCTCTAGGCACTCCCTGGGTAACAGAGATTAGCTGGTGGGGAGGGTGGAAGCAAAAATAATTCCAGATTTTAGAACCCAGGCACTGTTCATTACTTCTCTGCCATTCACCAGGCATTTCACATAGATCATCTCATTCAGTTGTATCCTATTTCTATAAGGTTGGTATTTTTGTCCTTATTTCAGAGATATAGAAAACCAAGCCTCATGGGGCGCCTGGGTGGCTCATTCGGTTAGGCGTCCAGCTTTGGCTCAGGTCATGATCTCGCAGTTTGTGGGTTTGGGCCCCACATCAGGCTCTGGGCTGACAGCTAGTTCAGAGCGTGGAGCCTGCTTCAGATTCTGTGTCTCCCTCTCTCTCTGATCCCCCCCTGCTCACACAGTCTTTCTTTGTCTCTCAAAAGTAAATAAAAAACAAAGTTTTTAAAAAAATTTTTAAGAAAACCAAGGCTCAGAGAAAAGATCTGTCTCAAGTACAGAAGCTAATAGGATATAGAACAGGGCATCACAGGCGACCCTGATTTCCATTCCTGCGTTCTCTCTGCTGGGTTAGGAAGAGGAGATGTGAGAGAAAAGGTGATCTCTTGTTCTTTTGTACCTATTCAGTATAGAGGCTGATGAGATGTCCATCAGGTAACTGGAGACAGAAACGAATCTGCAGGACAAAGTCAGGACAACCAGAGCTCAAGAATCACCTGACTGTTTGTTTACTCAGTAAACACTTGTTGAGTGTCCTGTGGCCCCTGGCCGAATGGTGAGAATCCGGTGGTAAACAAGGCGGCCCTAGTCTTGATTCACAGAACTGCAGGCTAGTGAGTGAAACGCCACCCTGTGGGCTGAGTATAGTGCAGGGGGACGTGCAGACCTGAGGGGAAGTTAACCAAGTCTGGAGACACAGAAGGTCTCCGAAGAGGTTGTAGTACTTAACATGACACTCAAGGGTGAGTGCCAACAGAGAGTGGGAAAGGGCATATTCGAGACAGGGGAATGTACTAGACCCAGAGGCAAAAGAGAAACACAGTCCATCTGAAGAACTAGACACGATGTGACTGGAACAAGGGAGGCTTACACCAGAGAGGGTCAGAGAGGTGGGCAGCAGCTAGGTCAGGAAATGGCCCAGCGGAACAAAGGTCAGCACACAAGTTTCTGACAGGCGCCTGTGCTGTCACTGGTACTTGCCGAGGAGACAGGGTGGGAGGGTCAGATTTGGGGTTGAGGATTGTTAGGTTTGGTCATCCTGGGTAACTAGAATTCTAAGTAATGGGTATCCGAAGTAATGGAGAGCTGAAGGACGGGGGTTGGGGCAAAGGGTGGGGTACACAAGGGAGGACAAGAAAGCAAGGTCATGAGAGTGCATGGGTGAAGCAGAGGGTGGAAGCTGGCCTCGGGAGAGGAGGGGGTTGAGGAACTAAGAGACTCCGCCCTGCGCTGGACGTGTTTTTCACGTGGAGGTGGTGGTCACAGAGGTGGTCAACCGGACTTGAAGCAGAGAGGGTCAGCGTGTGGGTCGGCTGAGGAGGCGTGGAGGCTGGGCACTGAGGTGGGCCCTGAAAATGTGATTTCCACAGGCCGTGTGACAGCATTGGTGAGTGAGGATGAGCAAGGACACAAAGACACAGTGAGTGGGACCCAGGACCAGACCGCTGAGAGGACGTTAGGGGTGGTAGGAGATCAGAGAGGCATTTTCAAAGAGGAAAACATGGAAATGCAGAGTTCTGGAAGGCCAAAGGAGGCTGGTGCCAAAGAAGGAGCAGCGGCCATTCAAGCAGGGCTCAGGAGGAAAGGACTGGTGAGGGGCCTTCCGGTTGGCGAGCCTGGAGTTGTTTGTTGACTTAAGGAATGTAAGGGGGGCGCCTGGGTGGCTCAGTTGTTTAAGTGTCTGACTGGGGCTCAGGTCATGATCTCATAGTTCGTGGTTTCGAGCCCTGTGTCAGGCTCTGTGCTAACAGCTAGCTCAGAGCCTGGAGCCTGTCTTTGGATTCTGTGTCTCCCTCTCTCTGACCCTCCCCTGCTCACGCTGTCTCTCTCCCAAAAATAAATAAAACATTAACAAAATTTAAAAAAAAAAGAGTGTTCGGGAATCCCTGAGAAAAGGCAGCAAGTATCACCCCCACTTGAACATGTTTTTGGTTGGAAGAAAAGAAAAGAGGCATATGGTAGCTTGAGGGGTGAATCTACTGTAGCATCTAATAATGGGTCTTGTTATTTTGTTATTTCTTCCACAACCTTCTAGGAGTCTCTCCTGCATGTTGGTTGTGTCACTGGGCAAACCGCTCCCCCTTTCCGTGCTTCCTCTGTAACATGCATACCTGCCTCACAGGGCCGTTGTGAGGAGAAGATGAGTTGTAAAGCAGTGCCTCGGGCACCATTAGTGTTACCCAAACGAAGGTGAAAAAGAAGCAACGAAGGAAACAAAGACATATGTTATAATTATTGATCATGTATGTTATATGTAACATATAACATGCACACATGTGCCATCACATTTTAGACACTTTACCCTGAGTATTCACGGTAATTCTGTGATGTAAGTGAAACAGAGGCCGGGGGGCGGTGGGGAACATACTGCAGCTCATGCTGCTGTCGTCCTGGCAGGCAGGGCCCCTTCTCCGGACTTGAGTCGATGCCCTGGCGCTGAGGCAGGTGGCGGCCTTGGGCTGTGTTGCAGGGAGAGTACGGGACCTGGGTTGCCCGGAAGCAGCCGAGGGCCAGCTCTCTGGGATGCAGTGTGCACCGTGCCCTCCCTGCTCGTGTCCCTCGTCTGTGTTACATGCCCAGCTGCTCTGGGCACTGAGGTGGCAGCCCTTGTTCTAAAGGTTTTGGTCCCCTCTGTGACTGGAGTGCCTTTGTTCCCCCTGACTCCTCCTGTCCAGAGGCCGTTGTTTTCTGCATCTCCTTTGTAGGTTTTCTTCAGATGGAGAGTTCACCTGCAGAGAAGTGGGGGCCTTGTCGGAATGTCTTGCCTCTAAGCTAGCCTCAGAGTGGAATTGCTATGCGTTCTGGAGAATGTTCCCACAGCAAAGAACCATCTGAACATCACCTCTTTTGCAAGTATAGTGCGATGGTCAGTTTTATGTGTCTCCTTTAGCTAGGTCATGGTACCCAGCTGCCTGGTGAAGCCCCGGTGTGCCTGTCGCCAGTGTAGATAGATGTCATTTAGTTTTGGATGAGGTTAAACATTTAAGGCCATAGACTCTGAGTAAAGCAAATGATCCTCTGTAGTTAGCCTCATCCAGTTGTGACAGCCTTAAGAGAAAAAGATTGGGACCCCTACCCACCCCCCACCCCCCAACCACCAAGGAAGAAGGAAATCTGTCTCTGGTCAGCCTTCCAGCTTGGACTGCAACGTGACCCTTTCCTGGGTCACCAGCCTGATTGTGGATTTCAAATTTGCCAGCCCCCATAATCTCCCGAACCAGTTCCTTAAAATAATCTGTCATTCTGTCAGTCTCCATCTCTTTCTCCACCATGCAAGCACATGGAGACAGACTCATACGCTTCATACACGCACATGCGTGCATCCTATTTGCTTCTGTTTCTCTGGAGAACCTTTATTATAGATGGGAAGATACGGAGATTGAAATTGCTCAGCTGCCGTTGATATTAGCAAAAAACTGCATCAGGTCTCTCTAGGTGTTCTTGGTGTATATGTGTGTGCATGTGTATATACATATATGTACATACACATACATGTGCATATATAGATATATACTTTTATTTATAAATAATTTGTTGTATAGTCAAGGAAAGTGAATTGTGGAAAGGATGTGAGGGTACTCCGTGTGATACATAAATTTGATGGGAGAGATGAAGAAAGAACTTGCTTTCCTCTGGTGTGGCTCAGTTGTTTTGCTATTTGGCTCTCGTTTTTATTAGCAAGATAATAAAGTTACTGGGTTTGCCATACATAATTATTGCTCACATTTATGGAATATTTTCTGTGTATTGGGTACTAACCTAATTGCTTTATAGCTGTTTGTGATTTTTATCCGTACAACTACCCAGTGAGATAATATTATCCTCATATTATGGATTTCTTTTAATGTTAATATGTTTTTGAGAGAGAGAGAGAGAGAGCAAAAGTGAGAAAGGCAAGTCCACGTGGGAGAGGGGCAGAGAGAGGGAGACACAGAATCCGAAGCAGGCTCCAGGCTCTGAGCTGTCAGCACAGAGCTGGACATGGAGCTCAAACCCACAAACCAGGAGATCATGACCTGAGCCGAAGTTGGACGCTCAACTGAGTGAGCCACGCAGACTCCCTGAGAAATGGTGTTGCTTTAATTGCAACTCTTTCCTTGCCTTCCTTGCCAAGCCCAGTGGCTCCTGTTACAACATGTGGCGACTTCTCCCTTGGAGACTAACTCGGTCCAAGTTACCGTAATATTTAGGACCAGCTACAAAGACATTTCTTCCCCTAAACCCATGCCAAATCTAAATCAAACTACCGTCTCCTCCCTGGCCACTCAAATAGACCCAGCTCGTATTTGAAAAGGACAAGAAATGCACAGGCCTCTTATGCCTGTTTGAACAGATAGATAAACAAGGCACATCATGCCTAGTGCTGTTTCCAGCTTGGTCACTTCCTTCTAAAATAGACTCTGATACTCTGTTCACTTAAAACTTGCAACATATATGTTCTACAAAGAAGAAAGCATATTTTAAGTCTAGCTACAACAAACCTCGCCTGCTGTCAGTGCCGATGCAGGAGAGAGGAGTGAATCTAAAATTGTGGGCCTTCAGCAGGTGTGGCTCTGAGCTTCTCCTACACAAACCTCAGCCTCGAGTGTGGGCAGGTCAGCTAGACATTCCCATCCTTAGCGGCCTTGGACTGTCTGCTCACCATAGGAAACACTAAACAAATAACGCTAATCCATTTTGTTTTGAAGAAGGCAAGCCTAGCAAAATAGGGAAAATATCCCCATAAATAAATTTATTCTGACCTGTAAACCTGGTCAGAAGATTTTTCCCTTGGCATTTGATCCACCTACTACATGTGTGCTTTAGTCCTCCTTGATCAAGTAATTCTATTCCATTACCAGTGTTGTTAGTGTACATTAATTTCTTCCTAGTTGTAGCAAGATTGACTTCCCTGCACTGCTTAGCTTATCATTTTGAAATGTAACTTTCAACACAATTCAGTTTTATAGATTGTATTTCTTTTTAATTGGTTGATTATTTTATATGCATAGAAGATTATATGTAACATCTATAGGCAAGCTCTAAAAATAGACAAAATAATACACTCCAGTGAACCACCACCCAATTTAAGGATTAGAACATTACAGATGCTTTTGGATCTCTGTTTCATTCCGACCATTCTCTGGCTTCCTCACAATTCTGAAATTTGTATTTAGAGTTCTCTTGACTTTTCTTCCTCACAATTCTGAAATTTGTATTTAGAGTTCTCTTGACTTTTCTGAACATTTTATCATATAAATGTGCGTTGCTGTGGGTGTTTTGAGATGGGTAAACATGTACAGTTTTCTTGCAGGTTACGTTTTCCCTCCATATCATGTTTATAAAGTTCTCTCATCTTGTGTGGAGGTAGCTGGTCCTTCATATACATTGCTACAGCGTACCAGTGCGTGTGCCTGTATCCTGGCTCACCCGTTGTCTTGTGTCTGCGGGGGAGGGGGGCGAAACAAGGAGTCCTGTTTAGGACACATTGACTTTGAGACATCCGTTACAATCCTCATGGAGATGCCAGGTAGACAGACGGTGGATATGAAAGCCTATAATTCAGGAGAGAGATCTGAGCTAGAGACACCAGCCCGCGGATGGCATCGAAATCGTTACTTCTCCAGCTGTTTCTAGAATCTCCATTGAGATATTTACCTAAGAGATTTTGTTCTTTCCTAACGCTGCTTTTTTGTTTTGTTTTGTTTTGTTTTTTCCAATCTGCCAGTCTCTGCTGAAGTGTGACTTGTAAGAGAATAAATGAGAATAGGAGCTTCAGGGAAAATAGGGCAAGCGTTCTGCAAACTCCAAAGGGCCGCATAAAGGTTAGGGGTTATTATTACCTCTCCCAGAGGTCGCATGAGGTGCAAATGGAACTGTATATATAAATTTGCTTTGTAATATGGAAAAACATACGCTTAATTATACTTGATTGTTAACTTCTGGCTACGAGCTAATGTTCACATCCCAAGTACCAGTAATTACTCATCTAATCTTCACAACCCCGTGTGACCAGTAGATACTATTTATTCCTATTTGACAGATGAGAAAACTAAAGCTCATAAATGGTGGACTCAAGATTCAAATCCATAGAGTTGGCTCCTACAAGCTGTGCTCTCGGCTACTATGTGGGACTGCCCCTCTTTGAAATAAGTTTCACCAGTTATGTCAGCTTCAAGATGTAAAAAATTTTAGGGTCATCTTTCAGGGTGGCCACTTAGAACCCAGCGACAACATGGCTCTCCAGGCCATGGCTCCTAGCACATGGCTTTGTCTGTACTGACTTAGTTTCACCATTGAACCTGGCCTCAGACCCCACAAAGCACTGCCCACCTACCGAGTGTCCATTCTGTGTCTGTTGAATGTGATGTCTACTTGATTTAAGTGATTTGCCTGCAGCCACCCAGTGAGTCAGTAGTGGGCCAGGGACTGGAATCCGGGTCTCCTGCCTTTTAAACATCACATTTGTTTGGTATTAATAAACCCTGTTTCTCCAGGGGATCTGGCAGAACTTTGAAAGTGCTTAATTTTACTGCAATAAATACTGAATCCTTTTTAAAGCAAGGAAGCCGAGTCCCAGCCAGGGAAAACACGATTTGCTCGGAGGGCCATCGACAAACCCACATTGGCACTAGAGTTAGATCATAGATTGTTGGCTCTGAGCCCATCTCCCTCCGGGGCTTGCTGCCAGGGTTATGACCTCTGCTGTGGCCACAGGCTGCAGCTGGACCAGGAAATACTCTTGCACATGAAGCTGGAATGCAGTGTCCTACCCCCAGAGTCAGGGGGTTACAGCCAGTTGCCAACAGGAGGGCATGACGGTGAAGGTTGCGTTCCTGGCACACTGCTGATGGAGGTCAGGACCCAGGTGAATCTGCCCCAGCTGTCCGAAGGGAGACCGCTCTGCCTTTCTTGCTGTGTGCCGGGTGCTGTGCTGTTAGCTTCCTGTGTTTGTGAATGCACGGTATTTTCTAAAGCCACATCCGTGAAGGAAAAGGTGTAGGCATCCAGGAGGAGGGGGGGAAGGAGCATCTGAGGTATAAATGACTTGAGTGCAGAGAATGAAGGGGGTAATTTATTTTGTCATCAGAAGACTGCTAGACGTACTGTGGACCCTCAGCTAACAGTAGATTTTGATAAATTGATTGAGAAGCATCTGAGAGAAAGGTTTCAGCAGGATGAAAGCTGAATTTCCAAGGTTGGTCTGACTGCGTTCCGATGGGAGCTGGGTTTTAATGTATTTTTCACGAGGGAGATGACCACAGGAGACCCACGGTATTGAGGTACAAAAGGCACGCCTTAGTTCTTGTAACTCTCACGATTCCCAGGGCAGGTGACAGAAGGGCCTCAGGCAGTTGTGGCAAAAGCGGACCAGATGCAGGCTGTCCTCAGCTCAGCAGGTTATGTTTTCTGTCACTGACCGTTCCTGGACAAGACGCTTCCAACCTTACCGATCTGTTTGGACTTCTTTCCCTTAGAAAAAGTCTGTGTTCACGCTTTCTCTGCGGTACACATGATTTTGCTGCCACTTCCTGCAGCCCGTGTCACCTGCGGAGACTGAGCAGTGAGGCCCACAGGGAGGTGTGCGCAGCCTTGGAGACCTGGGGCTGTGTGAGCCTGGGCAAGTCCTTACCTGTCCTGCATGGATGACACTGGCCACTTGGGCTTTGCTGTATGAAGAAGACCACTTTGGAGGCTCCCTCTTGGAGCCAGGCGATCAGGGTTCACGAGAACCCTCCTAGTGACACGCTCGCCTTCCTAGCTGTCGAGTCTGAGGTTTCCTGACCCCAGCGACCCTGTTGAGTGTTGGCACATTTGACTGGGGTCTTATATGAGTGATAAAAATATAATTTTTAAAAATTTATATGTTTTTTAAGTAACAGTATTGAATTTTTTAATGTTTATATATTTTGAGAGAGAGAAAGAGAAAAAGAGTGCAGGGGGGGAGAGAGAATCTGAAGCCAGCTCAAGCTTGTCAGTGCAGTGCCCAGTGCTCGATCCCATGAACCGTGAGATCATGACCTGAGCTGAAATCAAGAGTTGGACGCTCAACTGACTGAACCACCCACATGCCCGAGAAGGATTTCTGGACAACTTGTTCTTCCCGCACGTAAATCTATCCAAAGTTAAAAGTGGGGCTTCACGTTTCCAAGTATGTTGAATAAATAAAAAGGGAAGAAATGCTGGACCTTTATCACAATTCCTAAACTATCCACTTGGAGAAACAGCTCTGTATTTACAAACAGGTGACTTGAAAGGTTAGTAAGCAGAACAACTTGCTTTAAATGGCTGTTGTATAGACACAAGTATAAAAGATGTAGGAGTCAATTATTCCTCACTTCTGTGCTTCTGTGTCATAAATAGTCATTTTAATTTAATGCTAAACAACTCCTTGGGGTTATGAGATTTGATGAGGTAATAGTTACAAAGACTTTTAAAATCAGTGAATGTAAAGTCTTTCTTCTGTTTACTGACGGTGGAACCAACATGGCTCCTTCTCTTCCCTTCCCTCCCCTCCCCTTCCCATTCCTTCCCTTCCCTACTACTATGACTCTCTTCTCTCCCTCCCTCCCTCCCTTCTCCCTTCCCTTCCCTTCCTTTCCTTTTCCTACTACTTCCCTTTTCTTCACTCCCTCCCCCTTCTCTTCCCTTCCTTCCCCTTCCCTTTCTTTCTCTTCTCTATGACTTCTCTCTTCTTCCCTCCCTCCCTCCCCCTTCCCTCCCCACCTTCCATCCATCCACAGTGTTGATACAAAGATAACATAGACATTACTCCTGCCTTCATGGGATTTACAAGCTAGTGGAAGAAGCAGGTGGCATGCAAGCATGCAAAGGCAGCTGAAGGTTATGATGTGCCAGGAAGGGCAAGACCATGTATGGTGACGAATCTAGAGAATACTGGCATGTCAGTCTGTGAGGGTATTCAGAACCTCAGTTAATGACAGAGCTGATCTGTTGTTACCTATTAGAGGGTAGATTTGTAAACATAAAGATCTTGGTTTTATGGTTTTATAAAGTATCTAGTAAAGAAACACTGTTGGAGTTTAGTATTAGGATTTGTTTTCCTGTAGGTAAAGAATACACAGGTAGATACATTGATACACAGATGTAAACATACATTGGTACATAGATACTTACATCCCGAGTTTTTTTTTTTTCTCCGAGTTTTTTCTAATAAGCACAAGTGACAGCGTGGAAACTTAGCTTTTCGCATGTGCATCATAGGATCAGATGATGGCGTTGGTTGAGCTTTGATAGATTGGAGGAGAAAAATCTTTTTACATTTTATTTCTTTTACAAATACAGTTAGAGCTAGGATATACATACTGTCTACCATTTTCAAAGAGAAATTGGAAAAAAGAGGGGTCATTTCTGTCTGTTCTAAAGAAAATTCATCCAACAATCCCAGCAGTGCCCTTTGACTGAAAACAGACTCACGTAAGACTCAGTGGGCAAGAAAGTGTGGATGGACGTAAGGAAGCCACCATCCCTGAGGGTGGCCACCTTGGGTGGCAGGTCGGCCAGCGTGGGCGCCCTTTCTAAACACGGTACCTTTGCACGTGTGCTGGGCACTGCTTGGCTTTGCACATTTCTGGTTTTCTGTCACTTGGAAAGAGGGATGTGGACCCCAGTTCTTCTCAGCCCTCCCTCACCACTAACGTAAGCAGAAAAACCGTGCCTTCAGCTCAGGTAATGGGTCTGCTGTCTATTAATTCTCCGACCTGCTTTGAGTCCCCTGGGGACAAATGTTGCGTCTTGTTCTTTGGCCTCCCAACTAAACACAGCCAGTTTTTAAACTGCCTAATTTTTGAAGATTTCCTAACAGAGGAGCAATAGGAGTGGAACACTAGATCATTGAAAGTTTGTTCACATTTGCGATCGATCCTGTGTTTTTAAATAATTTAAAAATGAACATCTCATTTTAATAATAGTCCACTTCACTGTCCTTATCACCACCATCATTTCCATGAGGTTCTAGGTCTTTTGTGAGCAAATTAAATATGGTGCTTTCTTTATGACATGAATTAAAATCTAGATCCCAGTGATATTTGGCACCTTCTAAATACCCAGATGGGCACAGCGTTTGCCTTGAAGTGAAGACGTGCATAGAGTTTCAATCAACGTCATGTTTTATTTTTTCCTCTTTTAAATATCGCCTTTTCAATAGTTGCTCTTTAATGAATGACTGATTGTTTGCTGTGGTTTATAACCAGAAATCTGAACCTTAGAAAATTCTAGTCAAGATCTGGATGAAAAAAATTTTCCCTCTCATTCTGTCATCCCTTACATTTGTGGGTTTTTTTTTTAAATTTTGTTTTACTTTTGAGAGACAGAGAGACAGCTCGAGCAGGGGAGGGTTAGAGAGAGAGAGAGACAGAATCTGAAGCAGGCTTCATGCTCTGAGCTAGCTGCCAGCACAGAGCCTGACGCGGGGCTCAAACCCACAAACTGTGAGATCATGACCTGAGCTGAAGCCGGATGCTCAACTGACTGAGCCACCCAGGCGCCCCTCATCCCTTACATTAGACAGAGATAAATTGTCTTCCTTAAGTTTGAGAAATCACTTCATTGTCTTCTTGAAAGCTTAAGTTTAGTAAATCAGTGTAGAGGAAATTTAAGTTCTTAAACCATAAAAAGCTCTTAGAAAATAAAGACACAGGTAGGGCTAGAATAAGTTTCACCTCTTGAATGTAACCAGCATTTGAAAGAAAATGTAGTTAAAAAATAATTTTTTGCTGCATCTTTTCCATTTTGTTTCCTAATTTAATCACTGAATGTAACTTTGG
Source organism: Suricata suricatta (assembly GCF_006229205.1). Taxonomy (NCBI): domain Eukaryota; kingdom Metazoa; phylum Chordata; class Mammalia; order Carnivora; family Herpestidae; genus Suricata; species Suricata suricatta. The sequence continues at coordinate 21,220,885 of NC_043701.1, forward strand.
AGTTTTTTTTTTTAATAGTAAGAACAAGAAAGACATCTACCCAGGGAAGACCAGATTCCAGAACAGGCCTCAGACGCCTGTCGAGAGTAAGGGTTGTTCAAGACAGCCTGAAGGCAGAAGGGTGGTACTGGTGCCAGGGGTCTTAAAGGAGAGTTTGGGATCAGACTTGTGCCCTCGTGTATCTTTGAAAGTAATAAGTAAATCTTCATAACAGATTATCCTCTTGAAGCAAGATTGACCCGATGACCACATTGGGTGTGCTGATTTAATTAAGAAAAGAAATAGTTGATTGAAAAAAAGAAAAGGCCAAGTAGCTTGGAAATGTTGCTTCTTCTGCTGAACTTCTTTTCCAAATGTGAGCACAGAAGTCCTGGGAGCAGGTGATCCCAGTGCTGTCCACATGTCATGCTTTGCCACACATCTCACACACACACACACACACACGCACGCACGCGCGCGCATGTGCACAGCCTCACAGACGACCTCTCACACACATACACATGCACACACACGCACACAGCCTCACAGACAACCTCTCACACACATATACACATGCACACACATGCACACAGCCTCACAGACGACCTCTCACACACATACACATGCACACACACGCACACAGCCTCACAGACAACCTCTCACACACACATACACATGCACACACACGCACACAGCCTCACAGATGACCTCTCAGCCCTTGGTTTTCCAGCGTCATCTGTCCCAGAGGCCCCAAACACTGTGGGTTTAGGCTAGGGCTTGGGTTTGGTGACAGTGCTCCCAAGGCAAAGGACTGAACTTAGGGCAGGCGTGTGACTGCAGAAAACTGTTGTCTGCACGTTGCCTGGTACGTCTGTAGCTAGCCTTGCATTATGATGGAAATAAATGATTCGACACTCACCTGGCTAAACATAATTTATAATTTTGATACAAGGTCGAAATGTGAAAGATCATGCTTTTCAGACTGCTCTGAGGACTAACACAGACCACTCATTTTAAATAGTGATGAGTTGAACTGGTGGCGTCTGAATCCGTGTTCGCCATTTGTTCAGACACCTGCAGTTGGGGACTAACGTGCATCTTTGATTGCTTCAACTTAAATTGTAAAAGCCCTAAAAGGGTGTTTTTATCCCAGGAATCAAGACCAGTCTCTTGCAGAGACTGTCTGCCTGTTCTTACAAGCCCCGTGCGTCTCCTAGGATTTAACGCCCTGGTCCCTCCTAGAAGAGCTCTGGTTTGAAATACCGGAAGTTTAGCTCTTGAGGGAACTCGAGGACGGCCAAACCTCAGCAGAATCACTGTGAATACTCCCCTGAGACGTGTCCTCTGCCCGAAACACATTTAATTCAGGAGCTGTTAAGTTCTCCGGGTTTCTAGAAGGTGATGATTATCAATGCAGCCAGAGGTCTTGTTTCGTCAACCCAGAGACTGCCTTTATTTTCATCTCCATATCTCCAGTCCTTCACCTCTGCTCGTGTTGGCCCTCTGGGGCCAGAGGAGACCTCAGGACAGGATTAAAGCCCTCGCCCCTCCCCCCCACCCCCCCACCCCTGCCACGGAGCAGGGCGCTCTCGGCTTGGGCCTTGTTAGCCATCCCTCCAGCGATTCCTCTCTGCTGTGACGTCGAGGCCGCCATTGAAAGCAGAGAAAAAAGGAAACCGTGGCCTCTCTTTGCATCCGTCGCCCGGACAAGCTGTCGTTTCTCAGGCATCCCAGACGCTCTCTGTCTGGCAGAGCTGTGCATTCCATGCCTGGGTGACCTGGTTAAATGGAGGAAACCAAATGCTCTCCACTGGACGCGCTCCAAGACAAGCATTCCACCCCGAGGGCCCGAGGCACGGGCTTCGCTGCGTCTGAGGACTGTGAATGGAACTGTGGCGTTGCGGGGCATGGTCCGCTTGCATCCTCGGCTTCTGGTTTGTCGTAAAAGAGAGCCTGTCTGTATCATCGGCCTTCGTTAATCTCTGAGCAGCATCCTTTTGCCGCCCTTGGGATCAGTGCTGGAAAACCCTGTGTGGAAAACCAGTCCTGTGTTAAACGTCTTTGGGAACCAGAGTCAGAAGTCCAGGCCTATTGTCTTGCCGCCTCTTTCCTCCCATCCCACTTCTGCTTGCCCCCATTCCCCAGTTTCAGATTGCTGAATTCCAGAAAGGCTTTCTGTACACTTACATATTAATTTTGACTGTGCACTACTGAGCTTCAGCATCCTTTGCATGTAGGAAAATGAATCTTTACTATGATGTGTCAATCACTGGCTCTTGATGTTTCTCAATGAAGAGGAAGACTTTTTGCTTTTCAGAGGGAGGGAGCTTTTTGAAAGTGTCACAGAAATGCTGTCTCTTTAGGTACAGGCCAAGGTTCCTACAGAGGATAACAGTTTCACAAGGCAAAAAACTCACTCAGTGTGTGATTGCTGACACCGTTCACCAACTTAAATCTCTGTCTTCTGAGCACACACCTTCTTGGGTTTCTTTCTGGCCTGGGACACATTATCTTACTAGAGTCTTGGAAGTGGACATTATGGTCACTAGAAAAAGCACAACCACTGCAATTTGTTTCCAGAGTCGTCCTGGTTAAGTCAGTATGCATTTGAGGGTTTAGATTATAAATCCCATTAAATCATTCTCAAAATAGCCCTTTGCTGAACCCATGATTGAAGGAACCCAAACCATTTAGTTGTAATTTTTCTCATGGTAAGTGTACTCTTCAGTCCCTATCCCCTGTTTTCCCCCACCCCAACCCCTTCTGGGAACCATCAGTTTGTTCTCTGTAGTTAAGATTCTGGTCCCCCCACCACTTGTTTATTTGTTTTCTTTCTTAAATTCCACATATGAGTAAGATCATATGGTACCTGTCTTTCTCTGAAAGAGTCTTAGCATTATACACTCTAGCTCCATCCATGTTGTTCCAATGTTAAGATTTCCCTCTTTTATATGGCTGAATGGCGTTCCATTGTATATGTATACTACGTCTTTTTTTAATGTTTAACTTGAGACAGAGAGCATGCACAGGTGCACACACAAGTGGGGGAGGGCCAGAGAGTGAGGGGAAGAGAGAATCCCAAGCCGGCTCCATGCTCTGTCAGCATGGAGCCTGACACAAGGCTCACACCCACAAACCATGAGATCATGACCTGAGCTGAAATCGAGTCAGATGCTTAACCGACTGAGCCACCTGGGGGCCCCCAAAACCATTTAGTTTTATGTATGCATATGTATCCACATTTTATGTTGGGAAGGATTTGGATACAGTGGGCCTTTTTAAAGTGAATTCTTATAAGACAAAATTCTTCCAGATGATAAATTCTTGTCTTTGGAGGGGAAAAGCAGTGGAGATCATCAGGAAAACGGGTAAAGCTGGAATGAATGGGGTGTGTCTTGTGAAGTTGGGATTTGCACTGAGCTTACTGGACTGCAGTCTAGTTTCATACAGACACACTTGCCAAATGATGCCACTCCTGTGTCCCCGGAGCGAGGGGACCAGGGCATGGAGCTGGCGAATGTGGCTTCTTCATGGGTGCCTTGGACTAGGTGAGCCCGAGAATCTTGATGTGAGAGGAAAACTAGGACGTTGCTTTTCATCTGTGGACCAGAAAAGTCATTCCTTTTTTGTTGACTGCCATTTGCCCATCGTAACCCTTCCTTCTTCCTTTTTCTATCACTGCCATTTCAGAAGGTCCTTATTATCTGAAGAGGACTGGGATTAGAAAACTACTACTTTAAGAGAATCTATTTAAAACAAACAGTAAAAAAATTATCTTAGATTTTTATTAGGACGAAGTCTTGAAAATTTAAAAAATAAGCTGAATCTAAATTTACTTTATGTTATAGAAAAGAAATAGGGGATACAGTGCATCAATAGGTTATTTCTTAGAACAAAATTGAACGGTGACTTCTGCCACAGAATTGTAAAGACAGTGATTTTCCCAAGGGCCTCTCTTAGTCTTCAGATACACAAACCATTGTCTTGAAGAGGCTCCCTGTCACCAAATCACCTCTGTTGACTTTGACTTCCTTCATCATTAACCACTTAGCAAGTTAACTCTTACAAGTGCACTACATTGCATTTGCATTCTGTGACACTTAGCAATCAAAAGAGTGAGCAGAAATAGATGCTGATGTCAAGGACTAAGCATTAAGTGATCACTTTATTCATCAGTGTTTTCATATTACGGTGACATGTGCTTCCTTCTGCAGCCTGGTCACTGCAGTGACTCAGGAGGATCACTGAAGAAATTAGGGACACTTCCATATTATGTTACATCTAAAGCATTCAGTATGGCTTGATACTCAAACACATGTACATGTGTATGCACTTTCCTGGCCCTTAACGAGGTTCTAGAACCTTGGGTAAGTTATTCACAGAACCTCAGGTTCTTGATATGTAATGTACAGTAATAAAACCAACCTTTCAGACTGGTCCTGGGAGGTAGAGCCCATAGATCTAAAACTCCTGGGTAGTACATAGTGCGTGCAAGTCAAAATGAGAAATGTCCCCTGTTAAGGTTTGTGTTGTATTTGTGTGATACCTTCCAGTTTATAGAAGACTCTCACGTTTGATTCAGGCTGAAGAACTTAGATTTTAGCAAAGTCACTGAAGATTTGTAAGGTCTGCAGTGACTTGAGGAAACTAAATTTTGGAAGATTATATTTGGCGACTGTGTACATCATGGATTAGACCACATGATTTGATCACCATTTCCTTCATGCTATAGATGGGAACACTGAGGCCCAAGGAAATCACACAACTTTCTCAGGCTCACCTGGTTTGTATCTGGCAGAATGGAATCCAGAAACCCATCTTCTTAGTCCTTACTGTGTTTTCCCATCACATAGTTGCTCATTGTCAAGGGAACCAATTAAAAAGGCTGCTGTGCTTGTTCCGGGAACAGAGGTCCACCATGTTTATTGGTAGTGGGAAAAGAAGGGGGAGGAAAAGGCAGTGGTCATTGAAATGGGTGCTTTTTTACAAGGCTCCGTGAAGAGGGGAGTCAGAGGCCGAACTTGCAAATGTGGCTGGATAGCCATACGATTAATTAAATTAAAACAAGTAGAATTTGTTGGTTTCGGATTTGTTGTTTCCTAACAAGTTTAAAGGGACCACCCTGTCCTGATGGAAATATGTAGAATTAAAAGTCAGAGAAAACACCAGTGCTGAAGACATACGTTCGAAACTAAAATGCCAAAGAAGGAGCATTGAAACTGTTTTTCTCTCTCTATATGAACATATGCACCTGGACTTTGTGATGTATTCCCAGTGTGAGACCAGCCCACATTGCTGTAACTTCCTGCCCAGTTACAGTCACTGACTGTTGTACCTTGATCAGAAACAATTGTCCCCATAGATTCTTCTGCATTTGTGTGTTTGTTTTGTTGGATAGCTCCTGCTGTGGTACCAAGAGACAGACTTTGCCGGGTCCTGTTTCATAAACAAATCTGTTCGGGCACACTTTTCTTCTATCATTGTGATAGAATTGTCTCTGCTTTTCCCTCCAGACACACGGAAGCCTAGGAATTTAGAAGCTTGTTTTCTTTAAGATGTATGCAGGCATCAGAGAAAAATGTACACACCTACCCTGTGTAAGGTTTTGCATCTTCACGCTTTTAACTCCGGGCCCTGACTTCTCCAGGTATATATTCCAGCCCAGGACACACATGGTATCTCTTGAGAGACCTCCTCAAAGCTGCCACAAAACTATTGATTAAGCTTAGTGAAAAAAAACACCTCTTTTTACTTAAAATTTTTTTTAATTTTTATAGACAGAGAGAGAGCACGAGTGGGAGAGGGGCAGAGAAAGAGGGAAATACAGAATCTGAAACAGGCTCCAGGCTCTGAGCTGTCAGCACAGAGCCCAACATGGGGCTCGAACCTACGAATTGCGAGATTATGACCTGAGCCAAAGTTGAACGCTTAACCGACTGAATCACCCAGGCCCCCCAAAGCTCTTTTTACTTTTAAAGTTCATTCTGTGGGCCATAGATGGGACTAGTCACCCAAGACGATAAAGCTAATGCTGGTTTTCCAAGAAAGGATGATCCGTCCCTTGCTTAGATTGGAAAATGAACTTATAATAATATACATTCATATGGTCACTTCTTGTAGGGATTTTTTTTTGGCGTGTTTTATTTAATATTCCAGCCAAGTTCAAGTTTTTATGACAGGAAGTATGTGAATGGTTATGATAGGAGCAAATAACACTTGATTTTATGATTATATAGTACAGGAAGTAACTTTTCATGCCAAGTAAATCTTTGGGGGAAAAAGTGCCGGCTTATAAATCTAACGTACATAAGTTTCCCAGAATCTTTGCTCTCTTCAGTAGAAATGACACCAGCATATGATCTTATTTCTTCCTCTTCTTAACTTTTTTTGTCAGTAAATGTCTTTGTTTTAGGAATAGGCATTTTCAGGGATTTTGGTATGACCCAGTGTGATCTGGAATGACTCAAAAAGTTCTCAGTGAGTAGAATAGGGCCACACTTTATGGACTGTGTAGCAAGTAAAGGTTGAAGACGCTGAATGGGAAAGTTCTTTCTCCTTGAAGAGTCCGTGGCCAAGTCCTCATTCCCCATCAAAGCGGAGGACCCTCTACGTTCTCTTACTCATGGGGCCGTCCACGTTCAGTAAGCAAGTGGGAAAGACAGTTCAACATCTGAGAGTCTGCATAGGAGCAAGTTTAAAGAGAAAAAGGATTGGGTAGAATTTCATTTACGTTCCTCACAGAGCAGACCTTTAATGGAAGCTTTTGCTTTTGATGATGATGATGATGATGATGATGATGATAGAAAGAAAAGATTTTTTTCCCCTCATCTTTCTCTTTTCTTCTTAAAGCCTGAGGAGCTTATAGTGAGAAGAAAGTTTATAACTTACGCTTGTTCTGAGAACCAGTGTTACACACACATGCATCACATGAGTGAGTGGATGCCAGTCAGTCAGCTAAAAATGCTTGGGAAGTGTCTCATAGTTCCACATGCATCCGCAGTGCCTGGGGGCTGTGACACAGTGACACAGCGCCACTCAGGGAGTGACTGGGTGGAGATTCAAACTTCAACCCTGTGACCATGAGCCTCCCTTAACTACACTGATGGAAAACACAGTCTCTAAATGCCTTCTACCTCTAAAACTTAGTGTCACAGATTTTGCAGAGAAGTAGTTTGCAAATTATATGTAGCTGTCCTCAAATAGCAAACGGGTGTATTAGAGTTAACCGGTGCTTGGTGTCATTAGTTTCCTTTAAATCCAGCGGGAGAATATTTGCATGTGGCATGATGAAAAATCTGCCTCAAGGAATAGTTTACAAGGCAGTTCCCCCAGTGGTATCATACTTCACACGCACCCAGCCTAGTGTGACTGGTGGGCATCCGATGGGAGGCTCCGGAGCCGAGTAGTCAAGGTCAGGCTCCCTGGGTTTGAACCTTGAATCCTGGCCCCACCACCTACTGATGGCATGACCCTGATCAAGTCTGTAAACTCTCAGAGGCTCGGTATCCTCGTGTGTAGGCCGGGGATGGTGATGGAATTCAGGGCTGTGGTGAGAAATCAGCGCGTAGGTATGCGTACAGCTCTTGGCCGTGTCGAAGCCGGCCCTGTATGTCATTTTGCCGCTACCACTGATGATTAAACTGGGTTAAAGGGGATGGGTGACCTGAGCCAAAGCAAAGCATAGCCAGAGGAAGAACCAAAGCCGCCTCCTGACCTCTGGTGCCCTTCCCATGTGAGGCCACCCCTCGCCTCCTTTCTGTAAAAGTGCCAGTAAAGTGCACTCCTTTTCATTGCTTAAAAGAAAACTTTGAGTCAGGTTAAACATAAAGAACATTTGTCACAGGGTGTCATTTTGTTGGGGGGGGAAAGGGGCGGGGGATGGTGGTCCCAGAAATATGGAGAGCGAACACTGATCTTGGACAATGTAAACTTGGACCTGAATGATGTCCACAGCGTAGCAGATGGCAGCAAGACCTGGGTAGTCTGTGTAGTCAGTCGTGTTCAGAAAACCCACCCTGAGAAGTAACCTCCTTAGCACCTCCAGTGCCTAGGAGTCCTTATGGACGGCAGCTTCTTGGGGGCAGCCACAGTTGTGGGGTCCACGTTCTGTGTGCTGTTCCCCGCCCCCCTCCGCCAACACGGATTTCATATCTCATGATCTTTACTCTGTGTCGTTCTACTTTTCCTTTCTCTTCTTAAAACATCTGCACTGGCCACGCAGGCCTCAAGAGGAACTTGCCTATAAAGCACGGTCTGAAAAGGGAACAAAGTGCACAGAGGCTCTGAGGGCTGCGAGCCATGTCTGGGAATACGACCCAGTGCGAGAGGGAAGCTGACGTTTTAGTGAGTGAGGCCATTAAAATATTCTGATACCTGAGTAGTTGCCAGGCCTCTAATTGTTGCTCTTTTTAATGTTTCGTTTTAATAACTTATTTTTAATGTTTATTGTTTTTGAGAGAAAGTGTGAATGTGGGAGGGGCAGAGAGAGAGGGAGACACAGAATCCAAAACAGGCTCCAGGCTCTGAGCTAGCAGCACAAAGCCTGATGCGGGGCTCGAACCCACGAACTATGAGATCATGACCTGAGTCCAAGTCAGACACTTAACTGACTGAGCCACGCAAGCATTCCCCCCTCTTTTTAAATAACTTTTTTCTTATAATGTTTATTTTTGAGAGAGAGAGAGAGAGAGAGCGAGCGAGCGAGCATGAGCAGGGGAGGAGCAGAGAGAGAGGGAGACAGAGGCTCTGAAGCGGACTCTGCGCTGACAGCCGAGAGCCCGACATGGGGCTTGAACTCACAAACCATGAGATCATGACCTGAGCCAGAGTTGGCCACTCAGCTGATGGAGCCACCCAGGCGCCCCATCGTTGCTTTTCCTTTCACGAAGCTCAGTGTCAATAGTTTTTGAACTTGTAGATGTTTAAAAGTGCTCTCCCTGTAATGGTCCCTCTTCTTTGGCCATCATACAGAATGTTCCTCTTGCTAGTGAGGCAGCTCGTGAGGTCTTGGGAATGAGGGCAGAGGCTCGACTGTGGTGTGTTGTTGTCATTTTGACTGAATTCTTAATACCAATTATTGATGGCATTTTTACTCATTCTCCATTTGAAGATTATATTCATATCCTACAAATGGTTCCTGTACTGTTCTTTTTAAAATAGCCATTTGAGGGGTACCTGGGTGCCTCAGTCAGTAGAGTGTCTGACTTCGGCTCAGGTCATGATCTCCTGCTTCTGGGGTTCAAGCCCCACCTTAGGCTCAGCGCTGACAGCTCAGAGCCTGGAGCCTGCTTCAGATTCTGTGTCTCCCTCTCTCTCTCTGCCCCTCCCCTGCTCAGGCTCTGTCTCTCTCTCTCTCTCTCTCAAAAATAAAGAACATTTAAAAAAAATTAAAATATCAGCTTGGCAAAGATTATAAAAACATACCCCATTAGTGAAAATTTGTTCCCAGAGCATAAAACACAGATGGCTTTATTGAAAATTTTCACATATATTCTCCGTGTGTACCTTGAGTATTGAAATACAAGAGGAGTCAGGGTAAAAATGGCAGAGTGCTCCCACGTGTAGAAATCAGGGGCTGAAGGTGCTGAGTCACAACTGTCCATTCACTGGTCTTTAGTCTTGAGTTTGCACTAAGTAGAAGCTGATCTTTTTCTCCCCCTACCTTCTGGAGCCTGCCCTCTCCCCACCCCTCCCCCCCATCACTTCTACCCAAGAGAGAATCACATTAACAACCTGAAAATAAAGGGCAAGCTTTTATTTATTTTTATTTATTTTTTTTCAAGCTTCAATAGTAAATATTCTGCTACTATGTAAGGGCAAGCTTTTATAAAGCTCCATGTACTAGTCCCGTCAGAAAATGGGCTCTGTCACCACTCGGGCTCTTTAAGTTAAGATAAAAGCAGTTTTTCTTAAATTTGCCCAGTTGTTAAGAAATTCTGCTCCTCTCTGACATAAGTGATCATGTTTGGCTCAAGCCAAGAGAAATACAAAATGTCATATTTTAAAAGCCCTTTATGGCCAGTTTTCAAAGGGGGCTTTGGTGTGAACGCCACGTGGCCACCCTGTTAATGTGACGGAGTCTTATAAATAACTATTTTCTGCCCCTATCACAAACACATATGAAAAACTACTTTCTTTTCACAAACCCTAGGGATAGCTCTCAGAGCCTGGGTCTTCCGTGTCTCAGTGCACCAGTAGGACAGATGATTTCCATGTTTGAAATTGGGGGACAAGTGGAAATAACTCTTTCTCCTGCCTTGAAGGGTTAATGCTCCAGCCAGCTCTGGATTGGCTCACTTGAATCTTAAAATTACTTTTCTGGTCACGCGCACTGAAGGTCTAAGCATTTGTGAAATGTCTTTTTTTCCCCCCCTTCTTTCTCCTAATGCTGTTCTCTTGGCTGTCTTAATTACACAGGGGTTGAGAAACCAAATTAAAACTAGGCGTGGCCGGTAAACAGTGATCACGTCGCCTGCTTTTAGTTTTGCGTGTTGGAGTTACTTCTCGTCCCTGTTTCTTGCCTCCCCGCTTTTTTCCCCCCAAAGGAAATATCATGAGCTCCTTTAGAAATACTCACAGGAAGTGAGTATCCATATGCTGGTTTCTCGCCAGCGACTGTGCGTTGACAGGTGGAGAATTCGGCTGCAGCCCTTGCAGATTTGTTTGCACATTTCCACCAGAGCAGAGGATTCATTCGGGGGGTGATGGACCCAAGGGGGTTTGTAGAGCTGGGGAGTCATAAGAGGAAATTGGTCATCGCGCGTCATCTGGGGTGGGGAGACCCAGGTTGCTGCGGTGGGGTCGGCGAGGCACGTGGCTGCCGTGTCTGAGGGTTCTGCTCGCTGCTCCCGGGGCAGGCTGCCTTCTAAAAATGAATGCTCCCTGCACCGCCAGCAACGATTCTTTCGCAGTGAATCACTTCCAGAAATGAATAGCCACGGTTTTTCTGGAATGAACGTTGTGAAATCCCTCGCTTATAATGGCAGGTTTTCAGTTGGTGGTTTTATCAGAAATTTCTCAAGATCAAAACGAAACCTCCTGTTTAAGAAGAAAGAAAGTACTCTCGATACAGAAAGCAAAAGTATTTCCAGTCTCTGCACGAAGAACTGTCACAGAAGATCTCTCTGTACCTGTGTTTAGAGATATGTGCCCATGTCTTTTGCCTGAAACGCGTGAGTTCTCAGAATTAATGGATTCGTTGCCGGTAGCTGGTGATTTCCAATGCAGAAGGTCGCTAACTAGAAGAAATGTGCTGTCCGGTGAGTAGGTGGTAGATTCCGATTATTATTGCTAAGTCAGTGTTTGTGGTCTTGAGTCGTGGATTCAAAAGACTGCCAGCAAACTCTTAAATGCTCCTGCTTTAAGTGATTTAGTAGATGGAACCACAGGACTCACAGAAGCCTGGGAAGGGTTTTTCAGAATGTGGATTAACTGAATAACCATTGGATTTTGGAGTGTTTTTTTTTTTTTTTGAGTTATACTAGTTCTTTTGAGGAGGAAAGGACGTTTTACAGAAGGAAGGGGTTTGTGGGGCTTTTAGAGCTACAGCTCCTGTTTTTCTATATGTAAGGTCCCCTCTGCCCTCTTAGAGGATAGAAACAAATGACTCTAGGGTCTCAACAGAGAAAAAGTTATGTCAGCTCTTATTTTAAATGAAACTCCATCCAGCTCTGACTCCTAACTGGGCTTTTTTCCTCCTCTGCATTCACAAGGGGTAGACTGTCCCATGAAGACTAAGCTCCTGGCAATTCCCGGGACATGTGTCACTCAGAACCCGGTGGGCTCTCCGTAGACTACTGGCCGCACTTCTGTCCATGGGGCGAAGAGAGGGAAAGACAGTTACTGGAAACAGTGAGTGCAGTTTAAGGAACTGTTCCCTCTCCCAAGTGGATTAAGTTGTTTGACCTACTGACTCATTTCATAGGAATTGGGAAAACAACCTAGTGTGGTTTTCATTGTTAGTCCTGGAAGATTCCAAAATCTGTGTGTCTGCAGATAAGATGAGCTGGGAGAGGTAGTGTTGCCCCTGCTGTCTCTGCTTGCCTGTTCTCCTGACGGAGTTCAAGCCCCTGCTCCCAGGACAAGGCCCGCCTGGGCTGCGGAGGCCTTTGTGCGCTGCTCGGGGGTGAGTATGGGTGACAGCGGTTGCTGACCCCACTGGTTCTTGCTTCTAAATTTCTAAATGGCTTTTCGTCAGAGGAAAAGCTTTAAAGAGCATCTTTTCCTGGCCCATTTATGCTATATTTCACATTTACCTGTAGAAGATACTGTGGATGTGGTGATAACTGTAAAAGATGGTGTAACCTATAGACCACAATAGAAGTTAGGAGTTAAGATAGATTGATTTTTGCAGCATATGGTCCTGAAGGCAGTGTTGATTTTGACACGTTTATATTGAGTGTTTTGGGGACGTTACTTAAAACACAAGTATGGAAGATAACAGTACATGCTGGCAAAAATAATAACGTTACTAATGGTGAAAGGCATATGGTTTTGGTTAGAGAAACTTTCTGATTCCTGATGTTTGGGTTTTAAAGGAATGTTATCAAATAAGCTAAAGGTATCAAAAGGGGACAAGAAAGTGTTACTGAGCCTTGTTAAAAGTAGAAAGCTGTTTGAAGTGATTAATACTTGAAGTGTTAGAGTATTGCCTCTGTATTTTTCTTTGTATATGCTGGATTTCCCATATCAAACCTTTAGGTTATGTTCTTTGTTAATGCAAAAGATGCTTAATGTATAATTACTGTAGAATTTCTCTTCCTCTTTGGCAATGGCAGAGTAGAAAGTTGAATCGGTCATTCTGGCGCTACTTATTTGGACACTACTTACTCGGGTTACTGCTTTATTATGTCTGAGTGCCTTAAAACTAAGGTTCTTAACCTTTTCAGGGTGTTGGGCCCCTTTGAGATAACGATGGAAGCTGTAAACCCTCTTACCACACTCCCAGGAAATGCCCTGCATTTTGGGGCATTTGCAGCTCCGTAGGGCTCCTCTGGGGTTCCCCAGGTTAAGGACACAGCCTGGAGCCAGACCTTACCATAATTCTGCCATATTTGAGCTTCCTAGTAAACACTGCAATTTAAAAGAGGAGGCATCCAAGTCAGAAAGAAGTCATTCTCTGTTTGCTAGGTGGGGGTGCAAAACCTGAAAAAAGGAAGAAGAAAGGTGGAGAAAATACATGACTATTATTAAATAAGTAAGGAGAATGTATAGTGTTCTTAGAACCTCCAAAAAGATACCACAGGATCCCTGAACATTTAACCGTGTATCTTTATAGAGACTTTAAGACTCACGGTTAACAGTTGGAGAGAGTTTTTCACATCCATACTGAAATCTCTTTTCTTTTTTCCTTTTCCATTGTGTACGTTACCAACTTAGGGAGGATCGCAAGTCATCCAGACTCCAGAAATATAACTGAAAACAATTGTAAGAAACTGGAAAATGATTCTCCGTTAGCAGAAGAAATCTGGTGGAGTTAGATGGAAGGTAGTTTAGTTGAGTACAGAAAAACACCATTTAAAAAGAACTGTCGCCCTTACTGCCCATCAAGTCAATTCAAGTCAGTACTGTAAGGCTGTTGTGGAAAAAAATAGACATAGGAGTCTTGGGTGTATTAACAGAAGTATGACATAAAGGGGTAGGAAAACAAGGCTTGCATTAGTCACACTCATTATCGTGTCCGATTTGAGTCACATTTGAAAAAAGATTTGAGGTAATCGTGAAGAGCAGATACACAAGCAACAAAAGTTGTGTACTCTTCCACAAAAGATAAAGTGACTGAGAGTTTTGGTCTGAAAAAGACTCAGGGATTTCTTGCTAGTGGTCTATGAGTAGTAAGAGTCCGATTTATCTTTAGGTCCCTGGGTCCCACCAGCACACTGCCTTGCTTTGTAGTAAATTGCAGTGGTTTAAATGAATGTCTTGTGTGGGCACATTGGTAACACTCCCATGGTAGGCTGGGCAGGAACAAAAGGATTCACGTAAAACCAGAGAGATATTGTCAGGACATAGGCATGTAGGGGTGCCTGGCGGCTCAGTCGGTTAAGCATCTGACTTCGGCTCAGGTCATGATCTCACAGGTGGTGGGCTCAGTCCCCACGTTGGGCTCTGTGCTGACAGCCGAGGACCTGGAGCCTGCTTCACATTCTGTGTCTCCCTCTCTCTCTCTGTCCCTCCCCTGCTCACACTTGTGTGTGTGTGTGTGTGTGTGTGTGTGTGTGTGTTTGTGTGTGTCTTTCTCTCAAAAATATATAAACATTTTTAAAAGCTTAAGAAAACATAGGGTGTATAATAAATAAATTTGTTGGCTGATGAGTAGCGAAGAAAGACTACTTCCCTTGCCAAGATGATCCAGTAGATGAATGGCTGGCTAAGGGAGGTGATGAGATCTTGGGTTGAGATCTTTCCCAAGAGGAGACTAAGGTCACTATTTGAGTTGGTGGAAACATTTATTAATTCATTCAACAAATGCTGATGGCCTCCTTTGCCAGGTGCTCACATTCTGGGAGAGGAGGCAAAAGCACAAAAACACAGATCAGTGTATGATCAGTGCTGCGGTTGCGTAAAGTTGACTTGCTGTGGGACCTGGGAACACCTGGCTGTCATCCATGAGGCCTCCTGACGGAAGGGAGGCCTGAATTGACTCTCGTTGGCCAGGAGTTCACCAGACAAGGGAGGCCAGCTCAGCGCCTGACATACAGCGGACCGTGTGAGGAAGGAACAGTAAAAGAAGGTAAAGCCGGAAGGGCGTCCCTGACCACAGTTCCAACACACCACACCACCTTAGCCTGGAGGTCTCTTGTCCATCCAAGAGGGGAACATGGCCACTAGCACTTTGGAAAGATCAGAGGGACTGCAGTGAAGAGAAGGAAGGGGAGCCGGGTGGGTCAGACAAGGCGGGGAGACCTGATGGAACGAGAGATGTCCTTGTGGGAGCCCGCCAGAGGAGAAATGGTGAGGACCCCTAGGGCAAGGGACGCAGGAAAGGTTGGGGAGGTGGGAAAGGTGGAGTAGGGACAGTGGCTTAGGTTATAAGTGGTATCAGTCACTGCAAGAGGAACTTCGAGAGGGAAAGTAGGGCTGAGGGAAGGCGAGGCAGCGTTCGGACGTAGCAGAGTGCACACAGACAAGCAGGTGTGCAGGAGGCCGGGGAGGGGCGGGGTGGTGTGGATGGGTGCCGACCTGGAGGCATAGATCAGCAACCTCAACTCACAGTCAGTATTTTACTGGTGGGGGGTCTTGACTGGGGCAACACCTGTTTGTAAAGCAGTGGATCACTTCCAAATTTTTATATGGTATTTTTTATCTTTTCCAACATGTTTGTAATAAAATGTCTTTAAAATAGTATAAAGAAAGGGGCACCTGGGTGGTTAAGCCTCCAACTTCGGCTCAGGTCATGATCTCACAGTTCGTGGGTTCGAACCCCGCATCAGGCTCTGTGCTGACAGCTCAGAGTCTGGAGCCTGCTTCCGATTCTGTGTCTCCCTCTCTCTCTGCTCCTCCCCAACTCATGCTCTGTCTCTCTATCAAAAATAAATAAAACATTTAAAAAATAATAAAATATTATAAAGAAAAAATATAAATTATCTCTGATCTCATCACCCGTAGCACTTAACATTTGTATTTTCCTCCAACATTTTCCTGCACACACTCACGCATACACACACACACACAGTTTTCAGAATTAGCATCATTCTAGGTAAGTCCTTTTGTATCCCATTTCATACATGAGCATTTTCTCCCAAGTGCTTAAAAATGCTTTAAGAACATTTTTAACAATGAGTGCGTTATACTG
Organism: Suricata suricatta; assembly: GCF_006229205.1. Classification (NCBI taxonomy): domain Eukaryota; kingdom Metazoa; phylum Chordata; class Mammalia; order Carnivora; family Herpestidae; genus Suricata; species Suricata suricatta. The sequence continues at coordinate 21,236,657 of NC_043701.1, forward strand.
TCCAATCTGAGAGTTATTCAAGCTTCCGTTTTTTTAAAAGCCAGTTTTACATTATAATAATTGTCCTTTTAAATATATGAATCTTGGACATTTTGCATTAAGATATACTAAAATAATGCAGAAATATTAATATAACAATAATGATATACTGACATATTAATATTAAATACTATATTAAAATATTTCCTTAGGATAGATTCCTTTGTAGTGAATTTATTAAGTTAAAGGAATTAAACTCTTTGTTTACTTATTTTTATTTTTCGTATTTTGAGTAGGCGCCACACCCAACATGGGACTCAAACTCAGAACCCTGAGACTAAGAGTCACAGGCTCTACTTACTAACTGAGCCAGCCAGGCCCTCTGGAATTAAACTTTTTAAAGATTCTTGATAATTCTTGCCAGATTGTTTTCCTAGAAAATTTGCACCAAGTTACCCAATTCTAGCAATGAGTGAAATGCCCATCCCACTGTATCTTCATCAGTGTTGAGTATTACCTTTAAAAAAAATCTTTAGAGAAAAATGTGACCTTACTTTTGGCTCACTAATTTGACTGCTAGTCAGTGGCTGCCCTCTCTGCGCTAGGTACGTGGCCTTCTGTCAGTGCTTCTGGTACAGGTTAAATTTTTTGTGTGCTTCTTAATCCAGTGTTCCTTTTTGTAAATTTCTCTTCATGTCCATTATCTACTTGTGACTGTTTCCATAATTTTTTGAGGGGCGGGTGTGTGTGCATGCATGCATGTTAGCAATATTTGGGCAAATAGTTTTCTCAGCTTTTTTGATTCTTTGCTTATGAGTCTTTGAGACACAGAATGTTTACATCCTATTTAGTTAAATAAGTGATTTTTGTCTTCTTTTTTTTTTATCGTAATGTTTGATTTTGAGAGACCGAGAGAGGCAGAGCATGAGCAGGGGAGGGGCACAGAGAGAGAGGGAGACGCAGAATCCGAAGCAGGAAGCCAGCTGCAGGCTCTGAGCTGTTAGGACAGAGCCTGACGAGGGGCTTGAACACACGTAAGATCATGACCTGAGCTGAAGTCGGATGCCACCTGGGCACCCCTGTCTTTTTCTTTTCTTTGTGACTCTCCTGTTAACTTGGGCTTAGGAATTCCTTCCTGATCAGAAGTTAGAGGATATTCTTCTGAAAAATAATTTCATTTTTTATATTAAATTCACCAAATTAGAAGTTAGGTATAAGGGATTTTTTTTTTTCACGTAGTCAATTGCCCAACATCGTATATGGAATCATTTCTCTTTCCCCGGGTCCTTTATTTTATACTTCCAGACCTTTTGCTATTATGTCTAGCTGTAAGAGTCCATCGATTTGGGGGGATATGGCCACCTGTGTGGAGGATGTTCCAGTACTTTTTTCCCAGCATTTCATTATGAAAAATCTCAAGTATATAGTAAGGTTGAAGTATTTTTTTTAATGGCAGCACCAGGAAGGTATATTTTTTTATTTTTATTTATTTTTAGAGAGAGACAGAGACAGAGTGCAAGAGGTGGAGGAGCAGAGAGAGAGAGAGACACACACAGAATCCAAAACAGATTCCGGGCTCCGGGCTATCAGCACGGAGCCTGATGCCCGGCTCCAACCCACAAGCCATGAGGTCATGGCCTGAGCTGAAGCTGGATGCTCAGCTGACTGAGCCACCCAGGAACTCCAAGGCTGAAATAATTTTATAGTGAACCTCCACATACACCCCAGCTAGACTCTACAATTAACATTTTACCACTTTTCCCTTTATTATTTATCTATTCATGTGATAATTTTTAAATCTCTTGAGTCATTATTTAAATTCAAAAGTGGAATACCCAAGACCATTTTTTCCATTCTGGTTTTTTTTCCTTTAATCTGTAGGTTTGATTTCCAAGAAACTGTCAGCAATTTATCTTAGTACAGTGAAAGAATGAACGTAGTAACAAACACCAAGAGACACCGTTTTCCAAGATAGGTTTTGGTCCTCTAATTTTATGAATATGGTTTGATTTTTAAGACTTCTGATTATTATTCATATACAGTGCGTTTGTTTTTCAAGCACAATTCCCTGTTTAGGGCTCCATCCTCCCATACATAGGATGCTTGCTTTTTACCCTTTTGGTCAGAGCTCATGTAAGAGTTCACAGAAGAGAGCAATCGAAGGGCACGCAGCGGACACTGAGATGCTGGTGGAAGTCTGGTGAGCGGGCCTTGTTGGAGCGAGCAGAGGAGCTGCCTGGGCACAGTGGGCTTTGAAAGAAAACGTTAGCCAGAATCCGGTCAGAATCTGGTCACTTTCCCGAGTGGCCAGCAGGCTCTCCCGTGGGAGCCCTTAGCATAAAGGTGCTTTGCCCAGGACAGCACATCTCCCCGGACCTTCCCTACTGATGTTTGGCATTGAGTGTCCCTGGTTCACGGAGAGTGATTGGGTCAAACCTCAGGCCAAGGAGCTTAATCACCTCTTCCAGCCTAATTGACGAGCTCCCTAAATGCCCACGAGTTTTTAAGGCCTGATAGCGTTCCAGCTTAGAGACAGGTTTGCCACCGTATCTTACCGGTAAAACCGAATTTCCAGAACGGCCTCTTCGCGCAGCGCATAGCTAGCAGAGTGGAAAATGTACAACCTGACTGAAAGACTCACCTTTGGTCACCGCTAGACTTTAATGGTGGTTTAATTTTCATACCTTTTTTTTCCATCTGAGCCTCAATTTCTTGTTCGTAAAATCATTTGATTTTATTAGATTAGGAAGAAAACACTCATCTTTATCCAGAGTCTGTGATTTTCATCTAGAACTTCGAATGTCATTCAGTATCCATCCTTCTCTCAGAAATGGGGGAAGACCGTTTTTTGCAGCTTCTCTGGACAGTCTTTTCCAGACTCTGACCACTGGAAAGGTCACCAGAGGCTGGATCTGGGGCTAGAATATCAAAGCCGATAGCTCCTGTCAGGGAGGGCATTCCGCAGATCATTCAGAGGAAGCCTGACTCACAGGAAGCAGATTAGCTGACTCGCTGCTTACGGGCACATTCCCCCTTGACCTCCAGGAGACTCCCTCTGCGTGGTCCCCACTGTCACCTTTGTTCTAAATTCCCTGCTGAGTGAATAATGCTGTGGCCTTTTAGACGTCTAGCCAGCACATGCTTAGGCATTTAAGGAGAGTTTTACTGAACAAATTCAGGATAAACTAAATTGATACTCCTGTACTATCAGTGTTCAAAAGAGGCATTCTGGGCAAGTGGATGATTTTCAGAAAACCAGTGAAATAACCGGACTTTTCCTCTTGCCTCCGGCCCCTCTCAAGTGTCTGTGCTTCGACAAGAGTCGGCTTGTGCCCCAGCCCTGCCGTGCTGGTTCCTGTTGCCCTGCCTTTGAGAAGCTGCTCCCTTCCACGCCCCTGCCCTCCTCCTTACTGGTGCCCTCCTCTCCGGCCCGGAGAGCCCACCAGTGCTAGCCTCTCCCAGCCCAGGGCTGCCTTTCTCTCTGCCTTAGGCCGGTCCTGGTGGGTCGGTCTATCTGGCTGTCATGAATTTGCCAGGAGCGAGGGAGGATAGTCCGAAAGCACTACTGCAACCTGTTCCTTTCCTGACCGTTACGGTCACACTGTCTTCCCAGATCCCAGGACATCAGCCCCGGGAGTTCTGAGGAGTCTGCTTTACAAGTGAGTCACAGCTGTATGGACCTTCGTGTCTGCAAAGGTGGTAACATGCCAACAACACACATAGCTTTAAAATTAGTTTAACTACAAACATCAAATAGAGTTTGGACATACTCACAGAGAGTGGGATTATTTAACAGGTTAGGGAGGAAAATAGAGATCTGAGGTACATCCTTTAGCTTTTAGGGTAGCTATCTCGAAGAGAAGGTTCTAATGAAATACACCCTGGTGTTATTTTGAAGGGTTTTTTAAAAAGCCAACACAGGGCCCACAAACAGTGTTTTAGAAAGATTAGGAATATTTTCCAGCGTAGCCTTCGTACTGGGCCAGTCTAACTGGGAGAGTGGTCTCCTGTGAAACGGAAGTACTGCTGCCATAATGATGTGTCAGTTAGCTGTGACCTAATATGTACCAACCATGACTAACCCAGAATGCCAGGTCACTGTGGTGGCATTTCCTGTGGCGTCAGTGTTCTGGGGTCAGGGTTAAAGGGGGTAATTCATTTCTGGGTGGGAGTCCCCCCTCTTCACTCAGGTCCAGGCGCCAGAGACTCCTGATGACGGCAGTCACAAGAGCGTTAGCTGGGCGCCACGTGCCAGGCGCTGCACAAGTCCTCGATTTGGTTGTCTCTGTGAATAAAGCATCCTGTGAGGCAGGGGCTATCATCATACCCATTTTTCTGATAGAAAACTAAGGCTTGGAGCAGTCAAATCATTTCTCCCCAAGATTATGCAGGCTGGTAAGTGAGCAGGGCCCCAGATTTGAATCACAGCAGTCTGGCTCCTAAGCCCAAGCTTTTGATTTGTATCGTTTTCAGTTTCCGTAAATGACTCTCATTTGGAGGCACATTCAACCTTTGGGGTCACCCAGTTGCATTTGGTCTGTTGTCTCTCGTGGTGCGTCCCCGGGAGCTGGGCCTTCTCGTGCCGTGCTTATCGTGGACCGCCTGATTACAGCTGGCTGTTCATGGCACGTGTTCCCACAGCCCACCCCCCGACTCCAGCAAACGTGCTGATACTTAGGAGAGAATATGTCCAAAAAAGGTAATTAACAAGGCAGCTTTTCCAACCACTGAAAACCAACTGGCATGGCCTATGATGGAATCCTCTTTCTTTCACTTTTGGAAATGAATAGGAGCTCCTTAATGTTGTGCCTTCCAGTGAGTTCAGCCCATCATCAGGACCCCCAAATCTGTGTCTTATGATGTTATTGTTGCCGAGTCGGCTACATAGAGGCTCACGAGGGAAAGCTGCTGTCCACTGGAGCTGCACAAAGGCCTTCTACCTGCTGCTGCTCAAATTCCTCCCTTCGTTACCTTCATTCCGCTGTCTTCAGTCCAGATTTGTGGTTCTACAAATGAAGCTGGTCACCCTTGCCCTTTGCATGGAAGCTCTTCCTTTTGTTCTCTTCCTGGACAACCACTACTGTTCCTTTCAGGTGAGTCCTCCTCCAGGCAGCCTTCCCTGACTGCTCAGGACCAGGTCAGGTGTTCCTGTGTGCCTCCACAGCACCCTCTGCTTACTTCCCCTTTGTGCAGCTACCGTTGTAGGCTCTGGCTTCCTGTTTCTTGTCTGTCTGCCCTGACTCGCAGTAGCACTGTGAGAGCCAGGATAGGTACCGTTGACTTTTGGGTCAACTCCCTGACACACATGGCAGACACTCAACAAGTGTTTGAATGGGAGAGGTAGAAGTGACATACTCGGTGACAGTGTGAACCAGTACACGCGGTGTCTAATATTTGCAGATCATGAGGTACTTTTATGTGTGTTGCATTACCGAATCCCGACAGCAACTCTGGGAAGTAGATTTCTTGATCCTTACTGTACTGACCTGGAAACCTCTGCCTGCTCTGGCTTGTCTGCACAGTCCAGTAGTCCCTGCATCTGCTGGGAGGACATGTCCAGGCCCCCCAGGGGGTGCCTGAAACTGCAGTTCACACCACACCCAATAAATACTGGGGGGCTTCCCCCTACACATACGTACTTAGGATGAAGTTAGATTTCTAAATTAGGCTTAATTTATAATTTACATAATTTGGTTTAATCGATAATTTATAAATTAGTAAGAGATTAACAACCATAACTACTAATAAGAAAGAACCATTACAACATTATACTATAATAAAAGTTATCTAGATGGGGTCTTTCTCTCACAGTATCTTGTACTGCACCCACCCCTTTTGGGATTATGTGAAATGATAAAACGGATTTGTGGTGAGATTCGGCCAAGCGAATGACAGGGGCACTGTGACATAGCCTTAGGCTGTCATTGACCTTGTGACGTTAAGTCAGAAGGAAGATCATCAGCTTCCAGACAGTGGGTGACCTTGGGAAACAGACCACAGGTAGCTGGATAGGGGAGAAGCGGGGAGGGGACTGCTGTCGGGGTAAAGCCAGGGTTTGAGCTGAGGTCTTCTGACCCCGGCTCTTGCGCTCTAAGGGACCGTGTGAATATTCCGAGGCCAGTCTGTAACACAGGTGTTAGACTCGGTAACAGAAGCAGTGGCATTTCTGTCCTAACCAACGAGATCCAGGGGGAGAATGGACAGACTTTTCATTTCTCTCCCTTTCCTCCTTGACCTCATCCTACCTCCCATGTTTCCAGTGAAACCCTTACACTGACGTGGGATGGATTCTTCCCAAGTTTCAAGGTGCTGACAGTGAATCTTTAGTTTGTGTTCAGACCAGGCTGCCTGTAGGCCTTCTTTTATTGGGGGGAGGGGGGCAGTTCCAGTTTTTTGGAAAAGTGGAGAGCAGTAGGAGTCCCTGAGCATGTTGTACACATTAAGATCACAGTATATTGAGGAGTGAGAAACGAGTACGTTACCGAGAAAGTGAGCAAGAGGATGCAAGGTAGGGGGCAGGTGGGGTTGGCCAGGAAGAGGCTGTAGAGAGGGTGCTGGCTGGCTGGGCAGTGTAGACAGCTGAACAGGTCTTAGCAATGCACTGGGGTGTTCTCCACAGGCCCGTAGGGGAGCGGAGTGGAAGCAAGTAGCCGGCTGCCTCTTCGGACACACAGCGCTAGATGTGAGTGACTTACCTGGAACACACGGCCTTCAAGGTCCCCACAAGCAGGTAGGCCAGGGGACAGAGCATAATCAGAGGAGGGTCAAAGCACAATTGGGGACAGCAGTTCCTAAGCTTTAAAATTCACAATTCAGTCTTCAACTCTGCCCTGTTGTAGGTGCTCCCAGCACAGTTGCCAAGGGGGAGGCGTTTTTAATTTCGTAGAGAAGTTAATTTTTTGCCACCATAGTAGAACATTAGACCAAGTTCACAAATCTCTCCAGCAGTCGTTGGGAGCGTCCGTTATGAACTTCTGGGTTTATACCTGGTTATTTGCCGTCAGAGGATATGCCGGCATTTATTATGGTTTTATTGGGGGGCGGGGTGTCAGGAACACATGGAGATGTGGTTAGAGGTCCCTCCTGTAGGACATTCAGAGATCAGAGCAACTCAGGGAGGGCAGGCTGGTGTCCTCGTTTTCACGCCGCAGAGATCCCCTGCACCTGCGCTGTGTGCCAGGCACTGGTCTGCGCCGGGATGATGAGGAGGAGGAGGGTGATGATTGAAAAACAGACACGATCTGTACCACCACGGAAGCTAGGTACGTGCGTGGATAAGCAGTCCAGTAAAAACAAAACAAAACTCAGGCTACGTGCTATGAGGGAAAAGGCGCTCTAAGATGAAAGGGGGACTTCTTTTGAGTGGTTCTCTGAGGAGGTAATTTCTAAGGTGGAAGCCAAAGGTGGAGAAAAGAGCGTGTGGGTGGAGGAGTTGGGGGTGATGTTCCAAGCTCAAAGAAGAGCACAGTGAAAAGGCACTGGAGTTTGGCCTTTGAGGATGGAGAAGGAGGCAGATGTGGCCCAGGATGAGGGTGGGAGAGGCGAGCAGGGGCAGCCCCTCTTGGGCCTGAGGTTCAGCGTGTCCCTGCTCCGAAAGGCACCATCCCGGAAGTCTCCTGGAGTCTCTGGATCACCCCTGGGTCCCCAGCCCAGCGGACCCCTCAGGCTCCTTGGAAAGCCGCCTCCCCTGGAGAGCGCCGGCCACTTCCCTCTTCCCCTTGACGCCTCTCGCCTCTCGTGGAGGGGGGTAAACGAGGCTTTACAGGGAGCACACGTTAGTAAACTTGAAACCAGGAGTCCTTTCAGGTGCTAAAAGGCCCAAGGGACTATAAAATGGCTCTGAATGGATGGGGTTTGCTCTGCTGCGGCTCCCCCACACACGGGGCTCGGAAGCTCAGACCAGTGGTGAGTACAGCAGGGCAGGAGGAGGAGAAAACCATAGTCTTGAGAGGCGCCTGGGTGGCTCAGGCAGTTTGGCATCCGACTTCAGCTCAGGTCATGATCTCGCAGTTCATGAGTTCGAGCCCCACATCAGGCTCTGTGCTGACCGCTCGGAGCCTGGTTCAGATTCTGTCTCTCTCCTCTCTGCCCCTCCCCTGCTCATGCTCTGTCTCTGTCTCTCTCAAGAACAAACATTAAAAGGGGTGCCTGGGTGGCTGAGTCAGTCAGGTTATCATTTCAGGTTTCGAGCCCCACATCAGGCTCTGTGCTGAATGCTTGTTCACAGCCTGGAGCCTGCTTCAGATTCTGTGTCTCCTCTCTCTGACCCTCCCCGCCCACGCTCTGTCTCACTCTGTCTCTCAAAATATAAATAAATGTTAAAAAAAAAAAAGAATAAACATTAAAAAAAATTTTTTTAAAGAAAAAGAAAAACACAGTCTTGGTTCTGAAAAGCGAAACCTGCAGGGTTGGCTCCCCAAAGTCTTGGGGAATATTGTTCACTGAAGTAAGCACAACCCCTTCCTCGTGGGCTGTCATCCGGTCCCCTTTCTAATTTTAAACTTCCCAAGTTTGGGGATCCCGAGTGAACACCAGGCTGGCCTCAGGCGGGCATCTGCCCCACGAGCCCCTCCCCCCGCTCCTCTCTCTCGCTGCAGTCCTGCCTCGTCCCCAAGGCCTTCCTTCCCCTGCAACACCGGTGGGCAGGCCTGCTGGCATACAGATCTCCTTCATTCTTCCCCTGTGTGCTCTTCAGCTCACCTCTGCCCCTACTTTAGAAGAAATGAACTTTGAACTTGGGCGGCAGGTGGGGGCTAGAAGGAAGAGCACCCTGGATAGTGTTGTGTAAGTAAGCGCTGTGGTTCTGATCCTTCTAATCTTTTACTACCTGTAGGGACAGGTGGCTGCAGCAAGCCTCTGGCAGGAAAGTCTGATTGTTTTCAAGGCTGTGGGTTACGCAACAGAGCAGCAGATCTTTGAAGCTGCAGAGGGAGGTCAGAGCAGCTTGTCCACAGGCATATTATGTGCAAGTTTCCCTTTATAAGACCTAATTTGCCTGAGTATCATTGGGAACTTCTGTGCCAACATTTAGCTGGCTCTCTGGAGTGTGAGTTAGAGCAATCAGTCTTTCTCTCTTTCTTTAAAAAAGGACTCTACTTTCCAAGTTCTCCTGAGATGCTGGTCTGAAGCAGTTTTCTTCAGCAGCTGTGTTTGAATGGGATGCGGTTCTGTCCTAGTCTGTCACCTGGCATTCACATCTCAGAATGTCCGCTCTGCCCAGAAGTGGAGGTGGCCCAGGACGGCCGTGTGGCAGGTCCTGTGGACCAGGCGGTGCTGAGCTTGCGTCTGGGACAGTGACCAGACAGATGAAAGGAGAAGGAAGAGATATTTTTAGCGCGGCAGTGCTGCTTGGAAATACTGGTTCCCGCTATCCCCCCTCCCCAAGTAATTCCAGCACGGGGTTCGGTGGTGAGTGCATCTGCTCTAATTTAGTGTATAACGCATTTTGCTTCCGTATTATACTTCGGAATATTCATGAGGGCTGGTGAGTTGCTGACTTGGCAAAGGAGTAGCTTTGAAACCCACATTTTGGGCTCGGGTTTTAGGGTCCCTGGATGCAGCCTGAATGTGTGATGTTCTTGCAGAAGGCCTGGGGGGGGGCGGTGCTCCTGGGTCCCAATGTGGCATGGGGCCCACTTCTTTGCCTCAGAAATGTGGTTTTCCGTGGAGGTTGGGGCCTGAGGACATAGTGCCCTCTGTTTCTTGCCCTGTGAGCTGATTCGAGCAGGCGTGGCTGTCTGATGTTGAGAACAACAGGACCTCTGCAACTAGGTTCTCACGAGTGGTGCACAGATTTCAACCGCTGGTCATGTTAAATCAACTGAAAACTTCAGCGCGGTTATAAATCAGGTACACCTTAAGGGAAGGGACTGAAGGGATCCCATCCCGTCTGGGTGTAGGTGCCTCTCTCCAGACTCACTTTGAAGACTGAAGGACTTTTGTTTGTATGGGTTATAAGGAAGGCGTGCGTTGATTCTGTACAAGGGAAAGGCTTCTGTTGGGAAGCTCCTGCTTGGCTGCTTGGTGCTTTGATTGAGGCTGCGTCTGTCTCTCGTGGCCGTCGAGTGTAGAAGAAACAATGTAGTGTGTGGAGGAAGCCCAGGGGTTGGGGTTAGGAGGCCGGAGTCTGGGCTCTTCCCTCCAACCCCTGACATCACCCGCCCCACGAGTGCCCGGCGTGGCTTTGCACGTTCCTGGCCTCTCTCCCCCTGCGGATATGGTGAGGCAGATGACACCCAGCCTGTTAAGTCCGAACCCCATGCTGATTCACTGTGTGACTTTGGGCACTTAAGGTTACCTAATGTCTCTGTGCCTCAGTTTCCTCATCCATAAAATGGGAATGGTGATAGTACCCGCTTCATGGGGCTGCTTCGAGGATTTAGACAGGCAGTAAGTGAAGCGTGTGGGGGTGGAATCTGTGCCTCGTTCTCCCGGCTCTTCAGGCTGTTTGGCCTCGGGGTGAGAGATGGCCACAAGGTCACGGGAGAGCCAGAGCGAGAGATGGACCAAGGTGGCTGAAGGGCCAGGTGGGCACTCGATGCCCTTGTGCTGTGCAGCAGTGCTCGGCTTGGCACCCCCTCGCCTGCCCCATGTCCCTCCCCTGATGCTTAGACAGCAGTCCTTCCCTCAGCAGAAAAAGCGGCCCACACGGAACGCGTGCCCCAGCGTTGCCCTCAGATGACCTGCGTGGTGGAGACAAGAGGCCTCGAGTAGGCGTCGCCGCTGACCTGGAGACGGTGCCCGCCTGCCGCCACTTGCTGCGGTCCCCAGGCCGCACGGGGGCCGGTCTCCCTGCACTTTCAAGATTGTTGTCTGACTTACTCATGGCGGCCAGGCTCTTATTGGCTGCTTCTCCTGGGTGAAAGCCCTTTCATTGACTTCCTTCTCTTCCTTCCTGCACGGTTCAGACTCTCAGCACACTTCTGGGGGCGCTAAGCTGGCTGCCCTTGAAAGAGCCCCCTGAGGGGTGAGGGGCGTAGTAGTTTTCACGCTCCTCCCCCCAGATCAGCTGCTACAGCATGGCTTCTGCCGTGCAGGGTTTCCCGAGGGAGGAAACTGGTGAGGGGCCAGCTTACAGAGCTTGTGGCTCCATTCCGGAGTGTACTTGGTGGTTCTGCCCTGCGTGGCTCTCTTCTGTTTGGGTGGCCCCATCCACTCTTCCACGAAGAGTGACATCCTTAAAGGCTGCCCCCAGGCAGGAGGCCGGCCTTCTGCTGCCCCGTGACAGGCCTGGGGACTTGGTAAGCAATACAACAGATCTCGGGGGCTAGTCAGGTGACCAGAGTGAGTACAGAAAGAAGACAAGGGTGGTAATGTTGTGCTGATTGTCTTGCAAGTCACCAGTCTGAAATCTTGTCACATCTCATGGGGGCAAGGAGAAGCCAGCCTGAATAGATAATATCTTAAAATTGACGAAACTATGAGAATGGTCAATATTCTTTATTACTCAAAATTACTAGTCCAAAGAGCCTTTAAAAATGCCAACTATGGGGCACCTGGGTGGCTCAGTCGGTTGAGCTGCCTACTTCAGCTCAGGTCATGATCTCACAGTTCATGGGTGCGAGCCCTGTGTCAGGCTCCGTGCTGACAGTTCAGAACCTGGAGCCTGTCTTCAGATTCTGTGTCTCCCCCTCTGTCTGACCCTCCCCTGCTTGCGCTGTCTCTATCTCTCAAATATAAATAAAATTTAAAAAAAAACATTAGGGACACCTGAGTGGCTCAGTTGGTTGAGCCCCCCAACTTCAGTTCAGGTCAAGATCTCACATTCTGGGTTCAAGCCCCATGTCGGGCTCAGTGCTGACAGCTCAGAGCCTGGAGCCTGTTCTGATTCTGTGTCTCCTTCTCGCTCTGCCCCTCCCCCTCTCATGCTTTGTCTCTATCTGTATCAAAAAAATAAAAGATTAAAAAAATTTTTTTAAAACATTATTTTTAAAAAAAGGCCAGCTGCTTCTGGTAATCAAAACCAACTGTCCCAGGGTTGTTGTTTCTTTCTTTCTTTTCTTTTTTTTTTTTTTTTTGCAAACAAACCTGGAGGGGGCTGGCCACCAGTGTGGTTATGTGCGGCCGCCACCTTGTGGCCAGAACCGGGCAGTGCATGTGTCACCTGTTGGAACCCCTGTGTGAAATGTGCCCGTTTTACAAAGACTTTTCTTGGTCAGCCTCTCACTACACTTTCCATCTCCAGGGCTTAACCATTCTGCTTCTTTCAATCTGTACAGGAACAATGTCACTACCAGGCTCTAGGGCCACTACCTTCAGGCTCCAGACTGATCTTGCTCAAACACGGAAATCTGCTCTTCTTTTCTCTTGCTTAAAGCCCTTTAATAGCTTCTCCTTACCCAGGTTCCTGCACATCTCAGAATTTCCCTGAACCCAGCTCCTTGGCCCCGGGGCTGCATCTTTGCACGTGCTCTTCTGTCTTCCTCTTCTGTTTAACTGCTAACACCTACTCATTCTTAAGACTCATCTCGGGGTTCACCTCCTCCAGGAAGCCGTCTGCATTATATTAGATATTAGACTGTCATCTCTGCGCCACAGTGCCTGGCATGTAACTGTTGCTTGCTAATTATCAGCGAGGAGTAAAGGGAGGGGGAAGAGAAGTGGGCAAAGACCCGAATCACCAAGTGTTCCTCTTAGGTGTGACGGAGCTCAGGAAAGAACGGAGTTAAGCCCAAGGGGCCCTGGTGCAAAGGCCCTCGTATCCACGAGGGTGGTGGAGAGACTCCCGCCTCGGTGAGCAGTGCTCACCTCTCCTTGTGCAGTTAGCCCAGCCCAGCACCGGTTCCTCGCTCAGCGGGCATCAGTCATATCACTTCTCTACTCAGAACTCATCTACGCAGGCTTCCGGATCCCTCCGCCGGCAGTCCAGGACCTCACAGCACCAGCTCACCTCACCTATATTTCGTACCATTTCTTACATGTGCTCTGCATACCATCTGAATTCTAGGACTTGAGAATTCCTTGCTGTGAGTTTACTTATTTGACAGGCTGTATGGCAAAAGCACGGTCTAAAATTTCAATTAAGACATGTTATCAGACGTCTGTGGGTATAAGCTGCTGTCCTGGTCACTGTGGAACCATCAGAAAAGAAGGGTTGTTTTGTGCCTGCAAAGAGCTGATAGTCCAGGAGAAGGGAGAAGACGAGAAAACACAGAAAGCATTAAGGAACCGGATAGCAGAAATGAACATGTCACAAGGCAGGTGTGTGATTAATTGCCAAATAAATGGCTCAAGAATGTGGTGGCGACTAAAGAAGATAATGTATGTGGAAGTCCTCTCAGCAGTAAAATTCCCAGTTGGGGGCAGTGCTGCCGTCTGCCCGTGTCCCACTCAGACGTGACTCTGGTTCCACCTCACGCCTCTAGGCACTTGGACAGCTGTGCGAAGTCCTTGCAGGACAAGGCCCTGCTGGCCCCCAGCCTTGACCCCGCACTGCAGTGATGCTGAAGAGAAGGTGCCACGTACGGTTCCCTCCTCCTCATCTCCCTGCCTTGTCCACCTTCTTCTTCTCCCACTCGGCCTTTCCTTTAAAACTCAGCCTAGAGTTCTTAGGAGAGTGTCCTCAGGCACCTCGGGCGTCCCTGCCACCCCCATGTCAGACAGGGCCCTCGTGTGCCCGGTCCTCTCATCCCCCCCCCCCCCGCCCGAGGGAGGGGAGCCTCCTGCCGCAGGCGCCGTGTCTCTCTCCCCTTCTTGCTCCTCGCACTTGACACAGCATCACACGTGGCAGACATGTCCATGGAGTGTTCATCACGTAACACATTTGGAGACTCCGTAAACATCAGTTCACGTGCCACGGTGAGGACATGACTATTGAGTGGGGAAGAGGGAGCCAAGCTCCGGGGGTGCGGGGGGTCCAGGTAGGCTCCCTCTGGCAAGGGGAGACCCTGCACCGAATGTTAAAATGGGCGAAGAATGCAAGGAATCCCAGGCCGGGTAGCTCCCTGCCATCTCCCGGTGCCCCGGCGCTGGTGGGCCTGCCCACAGGCAAGGGCAGGCAGCTTATTCTACTGGGAGCAGAGGGTTTTACCTAAAGGAAGTAGAGAGAATGCCCTGAAGGTGGGTTGGATGCGGCTGGTGGAAAGACCTCAAAGGTACTTGGGTATCTTGCAGGCAGTGGACACCATTTACTGTTTTCAACATCCATGACTTAATCAAAGTGGTGTTCAAAGTGGGAACGGCCCCTTGGCCCTGCCTTCTTGTATACCATGGCCGAGAGGCTCACGCGGACCCCCCAACACTGTAGGATGCAGGTGCCCGGCCCCTCTACCCTCCTCGCCTCGCCTCTCAGGTGGATCTTCCGTTAGACAGAGGCTTTCCTTCCCACGCTGCCCTTGACCTGGCCCTGAGCTGTTGATCCTTTGGGTCCGTTCAGCTCTGCCCCGTGCCTCTACCCTCGTGACTGGTAATGACCCGGAAGGTGGCACACCCACGCAGCAGGTGGCCTCCAAAGCTGAGTCACTACCCTGGGAACAGTGCCCTGGGGAGGCCGGCTTGGGCCAGCCAGGAACTCTCCACCTCACGCCCGGGCCCTGTCAGGGCTCCCAGTGCAGCCGCGAGAGCAGAGGGAGAATGGGTTCTGGGACGCACCTAGAGTGTCAGCCACCAAGCTGATAGGAAAGTGAATCAAGCCCGTTCAAGAACCGAGAAGGAACTTACTCCAGCGGTAGGCTAGCCGGTGTCTTTGGCAAAGCCCCGAGCGTTTTTCTCTCACCATTACAGTTACGGTCTATGGTGGTTTTATTTAAACACACCAAAAGCACCCATTTACGAGTATCTTTAAAAATGCAATGAGGAGGATTTTGAAATGATGTTTTAAAATTCTCTTTGAGCTGGTGAATTAAGGGAGTTTAAGAAACAAAATGGAGAGCTATAGAAGCTGTCAGTATTCTAGGAAAAGATCAAGTGAGGTGTAGGGTGGATTTTTATGTTTTTTATTATTCATAGATACTCTGATGGATGTCATTTTTTTTTAATTATGATGCCTTTATTTCATTTCTAGGGAGAATAAAAACGTACTGTTGCTTTTAAAAGGAGGTTTAGGGGCACCTGGGTGGCTAAGTTGATTAAGCGTCCAACTTCGGCTCAGGTCATGATCTCACAGTTTGTGGGTTCGAGCCCTGCAAGGGGCTCTGTGCTAACAGCTCAGAGCCTGGAGCCTGTTTCAGATTCTTTGTCTCCCCCTCTCACTATCGCTTCCCCGCTCACACTCTGACTCTCTCTCTCAAAAATAAACATTAAAAAAAATAAAAAGGGTGCCTAGGTGACTCAGTCGGTTGAGCATCCTACTTTGGCTCAGGTCATGATCTCTTGATTTGTGAGTTTGAGCCCTGTGTCGGGCTCTGTGCTGACAACTCAGAGCCTGGAGCCTGCTTCTGATTCTGTGTCTCCCTCTCTCTCTGCCCCTCCCATGATCCTGCTCTGCCCCTCCTTGTCTCTCCATGATAAATAAAGATTAAAAATTAATTAATTAAAAAAATTAAAAGATTTAGAAAAAATGATGGCTTGTTTACTACCCCAGTGAATAGAGATGACCTCAGTCAAATAAAAAAAGAAAAGAAAAGAAAGAAAAGAGAAAAACAAGTGAACTCTAGTTTCTCTCCCTGCCCAGCAGAATACGCCTTTATCAAGTGGCAAAAGAATTGTGGGTCTGCCTGCCTACTCATCGTCTCAGCTGATCCTGATTTTCCCAAAAACAAACCAGAGGCTCTCTGCATTTTCACAACCGAACAATAACTCTTAGGAAATACTACCAGCTTGCTCAGTTCCTATAGGGTCATTCAAAATAAAGAAGTCTGGTGACAATTAATCAGTCGGTTGCTTGACTACAAATACTGTGCATGTTTAACTCCGCTGTCACCGCTGTGAGCTTCAGAACTAGAGGAAGTATCATTGCATCTATTGCCTTTTGAGTATGGAAATTTTTTAAGTTTAAAGTTGATTTTTTTTCTTTTTTTTTTTTTTACTTTACCCATCATATGCCCAGTTATGCCTATATAGCTGAATGTCTCTGAAGGCAAAAACTGGGTCATTTTCTTGAGCAAATTGTCCCAAGTTCGGGGTCATATGCACATGCTCTGTGGCATCCCTGGGGGCCAGACAGCTAACCTCAGGTTTCCTCCTCTATTCTTCTGTTGACATTCCATGAATACTGTATGTATAAAAAATTAGCCACACAAAAATTACAGAACATTAAAAGGTTCCCTGGTTTTTCTAAGACAGAAGAATTGAGGCAGATTCTATTAGAAGCCAGAACTATGCGCTGGTTCCTGTAACCTTTGGGATTTCAGTTCCATTAAGGCTGAATCTGAATTCATGTAGAGGTTAGAGGTTAGATGATTCTGCCGGAATCCATTCCAGTCAAAAGAATACCTAGACTCCCGGAGTTTGGCATGCCCTTTGGGGAAAGAGGATTTTTTTTTTTAGGACAGTAGTTTTATTTATTACTTGACCCATGGGGCATGAGAGGACTCACCTTTTGGATAAAGGTTGCAAAAAACTCTTACCAGGTGAACATACAGCGTTTAATGAGCATTCAGCACCCGTGACGAATGGCCAGCCTTTCAGAAAGCTGCATTATGGGCCCAGTGCGACAGCATGAAGCATTGGAGCCGTTAGGAGTGACTCGGGAGGTACTCGGGCCCTGATGAGTTAAAAAGGCAGAGACATCCAGTAAGTGAGTTCCCGCCTGGGCACGGGTTTGTTTATCCTGCCCTTCAGAAGTCCGAGCCAACATTCTTACTGGTTTTGAATGATTCAGAATGTTTCTCTCTCTCCGCACACCGGCTTATGACTGCAGCCCCTTAGGTGAGGTCCACGGTGAGCAGAAACTGGCCCTCCACTTTGCGTCCTGTTTTATAATCCCCTTATTTTAGAGCAAAAGGAAAACAACCAAATACAGCTTCCTCGTTTCAGAGAGAAGACTGAGGTGTGGGCGGCTGGGGGTGGAGGCTGGGCGGCCGGAGGCCACGGAGCTGGAGAAAGGTCACCAGCCTGAGCCCGGCCTCCCTTCTTCTGACCACACAGCCCCTTGTCCAAACCTTGGAGGGAGGCTCCAGCAGGCCTTGGGCCTCCCCGCCAGGAGAGGCCGCTTGCCCTTTGAGGAATGTTTAAAAAACTACTTAGGTCAGAGCAGAGAACTGCATTTTTTTACAAAATGAAGCAAATCATTTATTTGACCTAAGCAGCTTTTTTTAAAATCCTCTTTTGTCAGTGTTGTGAATTTATTAGCTCCTGGGCAGAAATAAGAATAACATTTGTATCTCTGTGCCAGGGTAAGAGACCTGACCCCTCCCTCTCTCTCTCTCTCTCTCTCTCTCTCTCTCTCTCTCTCTCTCTCTCTCTCTCTCTCTCTCTCCCTCCCCCCTTTCTTTTTTTGGATGAGAATTAACTTATGCCACACTAGATCTTAATAAAACAAACTTTGAGTCCTTCCCACAGGAGAAAGAATTGAGCAATGTTCTGAGAACATGCTGTACTCTTTTGGGTACTGAGTAAATGTAATATTTAGAAGATGCTCTAGAAGCTTAAAAGTGCCTCTTGGTAATAGAGTAAAGGGAAGGCCGAGCAGGAGAGAGAAACTGGACAGAGCGGAGGAGGGGGGCTTCGGGAGGGCAGCTGGGCCCCCTCCTCTTGCCCGGGGGAGGACTTGAGGGCGGCTGGAAGCCCCCAGGAAGGAGGCATTTCTTTGGAAGCCAGAACAGGAGTCAGCGACCACGTCCCCCCCTCCCTCAGCACAGTCAGGACCGTTTCTCCAGTGGACCCAGTGCCACCTGCGCCATCCACAGACGCCAGGACAGCACAGGGTGCTGCGCCACACCACTGAGCCCCCCAGCTTGCTCTCCCGGCGCCTGGGAAGAGGTTGTTGCCTTTATTTGTATAAGGGCCAGAGCCCGAACCAATCAGAGAGCGGGGATTTGCACCAGATCCCTGTCTGGGAGCCCTTCTGGGGGGTGGCAGACCCTGCACAGGACCCAGGTGGCAGGCAGCTGTCATTTATCACTTTGTTACGTCAATGGCATGGTTGTTACAAAACACATTCTACCCTAAGAATGTAAACTAAAATATGTCATAAGTGAAGCATCTCTAGCAAGATCCTTGCCCCGAAGGAACTGTTCCTTTGTCCCGGTAACAGCGAGTGCCATGCTGTCCTCCGTCAGGCCCATGGAGACCACGTGGAGGAAGAGTCTTCTGTAGCTTCTAGCATGATCCTGGAGATAGAAGTAACAGTGCTTTCTTCCCCAGCCTCGTCACCCACATTGCCTTCATTGTTAAGGTAGACGATTTATTTTATAAAGAGCCAGGCAGGAGAGGCATTTGGCTGTACCTGGTGCCCTGTGGCCCTGTGGCCTTTCTCGGGTCACGCTTGCAGGGGGGTGGGGCCGTGTCACATGCCTACGGACACGAGTGCACCTTGGCTCACACACACGCACAGGGACAAGTCTGCAGGTGGTGCTTCCACTTAAATCTACTGGAGATTTTCTTCTTGCTTTGTTGTATTTGTGTATGCTTCACAAATTATAATCTAGCAAGTGTTTCAAATTTAAGCTGTGGGCAAAATTTTCCTAACAGAAAATTACACAGTAAGCTAGAAAAATGAAATAGAAAGCAGCTTGTGTTGTTTTCTTAGGATTCTTGTGTTCGCTTTGGGTTAGCATGCCCCTTGCCTGCCCTTGCTTTTCTTACTCGGGGTGGTGGCACCCTGTTCACAGCCTTCTTAGATGGAGTGGGGGTAGGGGGGTGCAGGGGAGAGGGTGTGAGGGACCCCTCCTCCCCTGCTCTTCCCCGCCCGTCCTGGAGAACTCCCCCTGCCCTTACAGGCATATGGAAAGATCTCAGCTGTGCACGTGGATGTCACGCCTCTGCTTCACCTCAGTGTGCGTGTCATTCAGCAGCCCCAGGACACAGTCAGCCCCCTCTGGACTTGTAAAGGATTGGAGTCGGTCCTTCTGAACAGACTCCTGTCCCAGTGAAGGGCACTTTACAGGGGATCGTCAGTCTGTTCTGTCCCAGCCGAAACTGCGTTCCAGACAAATGGGTGCCTGAATCGCCTTCATTGAGGCACCCTGCAGAAGGGATGCCCAGCCTCACTAGGAATCCCACAGGAAATGGCCACCCCCTCCCTTTTTGCCCATTCCTTCATGGAGATGGAGAATGGAAGGGCCTCGGAAGGGCTTCTCCTGCCCCCAGAGTCTGGTGCCTCCCCTGTGGCTCCCACAGGTCCCTTGTCCTGATTCTGTCTACTTGTCTGTCCCCCAGCCAGCTTGCAAGCCCCCGGAGGACCCTTACCCTGTCCTTGCTCTGTGTCCCCAGTGCGGTGCTTCCCACACACCAGGTCTTAACAGACATGTGTTTCTTCTGCTCGTCATGCATTTCTTTCTCACCTTGTAGCATCCCTGAACTTAAAACTCACACCCTGTGTGAGTGCCGGGGAGCGGGGCACATCTGTGAGTGCACCGTCTCTCTCTCCTGCATCCAGTGTCACCTCGAGTCCCGTGCAGTCTGACTACCCAGAGGTCTCCCCTGGAAGTGCGGTGGCTTCCTTGTGTCCCTGATCTTCACCTCCCTGCTGCATTTGGCACCGTGTTCCACCCTCTCCCTAAAGCCCCTTTTTGCCACCTGCCCGGGCCAGAGCCCAGCTCAGGCCCCTGTCCTCAGCAGAGCTCCTGGACCTCGTCCGCCTGTCCCAAGTTCATCTAATCCTAAGTGACTCTGATACACTCTATCAGCATGACATACTTCAGCACTGGGTTTGTCCCTAGATTTTAATTGATTAGACTTCATTCCACAGTTAGAGTTGAAGGTCACATGCAAGTGTATTCACATCACCAGCGTACATATTTTTCTAGTGGCATCTAGCATGGTGCTTGGGCTCGTAGGAGGCAATCAGTCAATGCCAACTGATGGATTTTAACCCATCTGTCTGTATCAGTAGCATTGAGCAGTGACTTGGTGGCTCTGCACCATTGCTGGCGGTTACTGCCTCCATAAGACGTGTGACTGCCTCAGTGTGCAGCCCCCCTCCTGTACGGGGGCTTCCCGTATCTGCCCCGCTGCGTTGCCGTTTCCCTTCGGAGCCCAGTTAGGTACTGCCATCCTCAGTTTACGTGTTTACGTACTGGACTTCCTGCCGCACGTGCACACGTGCCCTCTGAGCCTCACGCAGCTCCTGGCACGTTGTAAACACCATGAACAGTTGGGGGGGGGGAGGTGTTAACGGGTAGAGAGAAATGTTGGATTCTACTCACCCCAGTTCCCGATTGTGTGTCTTTCCCCAGACTCTTGAATCCCCATTTGTGACGTCCTTGGCTTATATGCCACCCTTTCACCTGAGAGAGGCTTCCAGACGCGCAGCTTCTGTGGATCGATGCCCAATGTTATTTTAGTCTTTCACACCACATCTATTGCACTGAGTGTGTATGCCTTTGGATTTCTTTTTTTAAGTAGATTCCACACCCAGTGCAGACCCCAGTGCAGGGCTTGATCTCACGCCCCTGATGAGATCAAGACTTGAGCTCAGATCAAGAGTCGGACACTTAACCAACTAAGCCACCCAGGCGCCCTGTACTTTTGGACATTTTATCCAAAATGATAGATGTGCTATCCCCTCTCAGGGGAGTCAGGGGTGGGAGGGGTTAACATTTACTGAAGAGCTCTGTACCGTGTGTTTTATTTGAGTTAGTTCCCAGTTTCACAACTCTGAGAATTAACATTATTATTTCCACTTCATGTATGAAGGAACTAAAGCTCAGAAAGGGATAAATCCCTTGCCCGAGCTGTGTAAAAGGTGACTGAGGGAAAAGTTGAATCCAGGTATTTTGGGTCCCTAACCTTATGCTGCTTGCCTCTGTTTTCAGCTTAAACGTGCCGTTAGTCACTCCACTGCACTTGACATTAGAAAGGCAGCGTGTAAGCATGTCAGTTCAGACAAGCAGGTGCTTATGAGGAAAGGCTAAGACCAGGAAAAGATATTTATTGGTAGGTTTGATTCTAGGTAGGGATTGACAGAGGTCTGCTTCTCAGACAGTAAAGGCTCAGGGTGATGACGCCCCTGGGGGTCCTCTGTGACCAAGGCTGTCATACTGAGAAGGCAGACCGACCCTTGACTTGCTTTCAAGAAAGCCGCAGGAGTCCCAGTGGGGAAGCATGCTACTGGCCTGTCACTCTCTGCTGTGGGGACAAGTTTGGTACAGGTCTCAGTCCTGCACTTAGATTAGAACCACCAAGAGCCACTGTGGAAGGCACAGATTTCCAGTGTTCATAAGGGAGGCAGAGATGTTAGTTAGCAGGAAGCTGAAAATGCATTTGTCAAACTCCCGTCCTGCGGTAGTTGAGAAAGCTTATCACTGCCTCATTCGGTTCCCAGCCAAACCTTTCTGGTCTTCCCGTCTGTATATGATGTGCAGAGCTCTAAACCTCACGAGGCCACTGGTCCCTCCCAGGGGTGGGAGAAGCATGCCCAGAATCAGGCTTTATCATGTACATTTATAGCACAAGGTTGATTAAAGGAGGACTTCCCAGCACCTTGAGTGAACTGTTCCAAATGCTTTTCCAGATGCTGAAAAGCTCCAAAATAACAAGACTGGCATTCCTCACAGCCCGACACCCATCTCCGTTACTGCTGAGAAGGGAAAGAGCACCTTAGTGACTTTGGGTCCTGTCCTCATCTTTGTGATCAGACAGCTGTGGGAACGTGCTGTTACTTTGTAACAGTATTTGAATATTCCGAATCGTGTGTGATCTAATAATCATAACCCAACGTGGTTTGAACTTTGTGTTGACCTAGATGGATCTTCCTTCTCAGGAAGTACTTCTCAGATTGGATTTTTTTTAGATTCATTTTCCTATTGTTAGACAGTGTAGAATAGAACTATGGCCTTTCTTGACCATATCGCCTATGTGCCAAGGTCCTATTGAACTTCAGATCCCGCTCTCAGGAATGGTCCCGATATAACATTATCGTCCCTGTTTTGATTGCAGCTTGGAGTGCACAGGCATCGTCGTGGGAGAACGTGTCCAAGAGCGAGCCCTTGGCTTCCAGGCCACACCTGGGAACCACAGTCTGTTTCCCTCCCCAGGCGGCTCCGCGGCGGTCGGTCGTACTAGACCTAGACGGCACCTCCCCATCCTCTGATAAGCACGGGCTGCTCTGTGGCCTCGGCTGTGTTTAAGTTCCTCTGTGGAGTTGTAATCATTAACTTAGAAATTGCAACAGGTGCTAACTTGACAAGGCAGACTTTTCTTCATCAGGCTGCTGAGTCACTCAGCCTTTTGCTGGGTGAAATGTGAGCTTTAAGCCCCTCGTAAGAAGCCCTCCTTGGAATAGTTACAAAGGCACCCCTCCTCCCGCCCTCTTGCTGTGGCCGGTCACCTGTCAGCAGACTGAAGTGCCCTTGAATGATCGGTTTTCTGCAACGGAGACCTCTAATGGGCCTCCTCTCCTGTGATGTGGTGAAAGGTGGATGCCAGCTTTATAGTGAGACCTTGGAAGGGAGAAAGTCTTGCAGTTTCAGTTCTCAGTTGCCCTCTGCCCGGCTCTGAAGCAGTGACGGTTTACTTCCAGGCCAGTGCTGCCCTCTGCTGGCCTTCTGGAGGCCATGCCACTGCCCAGGAGGTTGCAGAGTCACATCTGGTAGGCAGGCTGCTTTTATGCCTTCTTCCATGGTTGGAGCTAGAGATTTATACCATATTTTATTCCGTGTGTCCTCTTGCGAGGCAAACCCTGGAGACCTGCGAACTGCACGGCCTCATGTCGGCGGACTGTCTCCACAGCGGCCGCCACACAGGGACAGACCCACCAGCCTGAGTCCCCTGGGTGCACTGGAACTTCCCTGACCCCGGTGTCTTAAGCAGGAGGGAGAAGGTGCTGTTCATTTCTCTTTCTGACTTTGGTGGGGCAACAAGAGAAAACAACTGACTCTTACTTCCCCTGCTGCTCTGAGAGGTTTCCTCAGGGTTCACGCTGTCATTTAAATTCCAGGTGCCGGTCTTCTGAACAAATGCCTCCTGAGGATTTCTGCGCCTGGAAAGATCAGTCAGCAGATTGCGTGAACATCCCTGTGTAGGTAGAGGCTTGCGCTCGGAAATCAACCATAAGGGAGTTTTGTTTTATTTTGTTCCTAGATGATTCCCCAGTAAAAAATAATATTAATAATAATTAATGGTCAGCAGTGTTTGATCTCTATTCGTTTTCTCTTGAACACCGATTTCCCGATTTACTATTGTGAAAAAGCCTATAATACGAACTTCTGCTTAAGCGTATTGATCCCATATTCATGTCTTAGAATAGGAAAAGGAGGGAAAGTTGGAAAATATTAAAGAGACTCGTTGCAGTTAATTCAACGGGAGATGCCATTTGTATATTCAAGGGCGTCTCTTGAGATTTCAGTGGGCTTCAGACACCTCTGCAGCTGGAGGCTCTGGAGCGCACTCGTGTGTGCAGGCAGGTCTGTGAGCCCTTTCGTTACTGACGGTGGCGCGTCCCTCAGACACATCTCCATGTGCCGAAGGAGGAGTGACAGCGCTTCCCCAGTGCCAGAGCCGTCATCCACCGGGTGTTTGCCGTCTGGTCTTTCTAGTCCACGTTACTTTTCCTTCTGTGTCTTAATTCTCACAACCCCCCTCTGCGGCAAGGTAGTGCTCTTACCCTGACTTGACGGGAGGAGACTAATGCCCAGAGTCAAAAAACCTGGCGGTGCCGGGAGCCAGCTGCAGACCTGACATGCCAGGTCCAGAAGCTTGCACGGCCCCTCCTGCCCCCCGGCCCCGCGGAAGCGGGAGACTTGGGAGAATCAGTGGGGCTGTATTCCGGAACCAGGATTTTAGCGCTGTCTTAATAGCATGTCGTGATCTGTTGGACTAGTTCCCCATGCTCTTTTGACTTGAGCTTCCTTAAGATAAACTGGAAGACAAAACTCCCAAGAAAGTGTGACCTGCCCTACTGCAAATCAGAAGCGTGGCTGCGGGGCCAGGTCCCTGACCCAAAGTGCCAGCCAAACCCTGCTCGTGTCCAGGTATTTTCCTTCCTCTTGGGGGTTTGTGTGGTGCTGCTTCTGCTAATCAGGGCCAAAGCCGGTTTTAATGAGGGCTCATGTGGCTCACTGATGAAACCCTGAAGCCAGGACCCACTTTGTGCTCAGACATCCAGGTGGCCATTGAAGCTTAGCCATTGTGGCGTCTGTACAGCACTGAGCGGGAGAGATTCATGGCTAAAAGCCTGGGCTTAGAATCAGGCAAGTCAGGGTTTGCATCCTGGTCTTTGTGGCCAAGAGCAAGTCATATGCCCTCTCTAAATCTCTCTTCTCCCACCTGGGAAATGGAGATACCACCAGCCCTGTTAGGTGGTCGTGAATGTTGAGAAAACACATAGAGAGCCGTAGCATGGTGCCTGGCACGGAGGAGGTGTTCTAAAAGCAGAAGCTATTTTTATTTTTCAGCATGCCTTCCCATCTACTTCTGAGGTCATTTTGGCCTTTACCCTGAAAAGAGTTCTGACCCATCTAATAAAATGACAAATGTGTGTAGCACTTTAAAACTTATAAGCGCCTGGGTGGCTTAGTCTGTCGGGCATCCAACTCTTGATTTCGGCTCAGGTAGTGGTCTCACAGTCGTGGGACCAAGCCCTGTGTCAGGCTCCACACTGGAAATGGAGCCTGCTTGGAATTCCCTCCCTCCCTCCCTCCCTCCCTCCCTCCCTCTCTCTCTCTCTCTCTCTCTCTCTCTCTCTCCCCCTCCCTCCCCCCTCTCTTTCCTCCTCTACCTTCCCCCACTCACATGCACATACGCACTCTCAATTAATTAAAACAAAACAAAATAAAAATTATGGACTGTTTCCATATACCAAACTCCATGTGACCGTAATTACCACCCCAGCACAGGAATGCAGACCTCCATTTTCTAGCTCAGGATACGAAGGCTTGGAAAAATAAAATGATGCCCCGAGATCCCATGGTCAGTAAAGAGTGCAGCCTGAGCTTCAGCTCAGAACCACAGCTCTGCATCCTGCCCGGCTTGCTCATTTGCTTCCTGCATGAAAGCATTCTTTAAAGGCATAGGAGTCAACAGAGAATGACTGAGAATTAAATGATCTAGCACCAAACCAGTAACAGTTGCATTTTTCATCTGGCCTGAGCACTCCAGTCAGGACCGCTGTGTCCTGCTGTCTGTAACACTTTGAAGCCGCATTGTTAAAGCGTCCTGGGCAGATTCAGTCTTCTTGTGAAATCCTCCAGCCCCGGGGAAGTTCTCTTAATCCCGCTCGCTCCTGCAAGAACGGACTGGCATTTCACCTCAGTGAAAACAATGTACTCGCACCGTTCTGCTCCTGCCACACGGGAGTCACTGGTGTGGTTTATAGATTCACATTTCAGGCTCCAACGTTCCTATCAGATTTGGAAGAAAAATTACAAAGGGGCAGCTTGCTCAAAAACAGCATGAAGTACGGCTGGCACAGACTGGATTTTGAAACGGAAACCCATTCTCATGGCGTGCGGGCCAAGAGACACTGAGGAAGGATATACTTCTTGAGAGGTGATTCATGCTGGAGATGGCAGAGTTTAACGATGTTAAGTGTGTGTTCTATGTGTGAGAGAGATTTGGCAAAAATAACAAGACTCTTTTGAAATGGTGCAGCACCTTAAAACTGTTGACGGTTGAAATAGAAACACCCTGAGTTACAGAAATCCAGCCCTCCCGTGTCCTGGCCTAAAACTGCAGAACAATCAGGTTGATTGTTGGAGCTGGAGGGCGTGGAGGAACGGAAGCGCACCAGTGTTTACTGAGTCTAGTCTTTCCTTGTCCGTGAACGTCACAGAAAGAGTCAACAGACGGGGCGCCTGGGTGGCTCAGTCGGTTAAGCGTCCGACTTCGGCTCAGGTCATGATCTCACAATTGGTGGGTTTGAGCCCTGCATCAGGCTCTGTGCTGACAGCTAGCTCAGAGCCTGGAGCCTGCTTCAGATTCTGTGTCTCCCTGTCTCTCTGACCCTCCCCTGCTCATGAGCTGTCTCTCTCTGTCTCTCAAAAATAAATAAAAACTTTAAAAAAGGTCAACAGAATAAGCAGATATTTCTCCACCCAAGTTAAGGAACGAGTCGCCAGCCTGTTTCCCTCTGCGTGTCCTGGAGAGAGAATGAACGAGCCCCTGTTAACTTATCCACTCAGCTTTCTTCACGTCCCTCCAGTGAACGATGCATCTTCCTCCCCTCCGTTACTTTGGTGGCCAGTCTCCTCCTCATGCAGACTCCCTCTTAAGAAACTGGCCTCATGCTCTAGAGGATGGTGTGGACACAGAGGCCCCGACTCAAGACCTCTGTTCTTGTGTGTTTTAAGTCCTTTTAGAGTCGCCAACGAAGTATCTCAGATTCTTCCCAAGGGCTTAAAAACTGCAGAGAAATATACTTAATGACTTTGCTTACTAAGTTTTTGTCTGCTGACAATGCCTTGTCAAGGGCTCCCAGCAAGAGACGGGTGCAAAAGGGCACATCCACCTTTGTTCTTCTGCCGAGTTCCTTTGAGAAGCATGCTTACAGTGTAAGGCAGAAAGCCTGCTGTATCTCATTGGTTCTGCTCAGGGAGCAAGATCATATGGTCGTACGTGTAGTATGCGTGTATGTGTGCACACGTGTGTGCACGCGCACATGTATGTGTGCATATATGGGTGTGACATACGTTCAAGATACGAGGAGATGTATGAGCTCATCAGACATAAATAAAAGGAAGAAATCCATTCTTTAGGAAGAATGTTCCCCATAACTTAAGTGTCCATCATTTGAAAAACATCTCTAACTGTTGGGCCAAAGCTGGGACTAGTCCTTTGTAAAAGAAAAATAAGCAGATCTTTCTGTTCAGATTTGGGACGTTTGAACCGCCGGGAGTGATCTGGCTGCTCCTTGCCTGCTTCCGTGCCGACCCTGCGAAAGACAGCGGCACCCCCGGAGCGAGGCGGCGGCTCCCTAACCGCCTCGCAAAATGAGCAGGACGGTTACTGAAGAGTTGCACAAGGGATTCTTCTTTCGTAAGTTTAAATGCTCCGATTGACGCTCTGGTTGAAACATGTCACCGAATGCCTGTCGCTTCCCCAGGTGCGTGCGTCCCTTCGAGGTCTGTGAGCTGTCACGTCTTTGATGCAGTGATTGCTGCATGTCTGCAAGCCCACGGTGCTCCAGTCCGTGCTCACACGGACAGGAACCCCAGCTGGAAGCAGGAGGCCTGCGCAGTAGACGCTTTTCCCCAAAGAAGGAGGAGTTTGTTGGGATCTGCTTTGGAAGAGAGAACCGGCCCAGCCTATAAGGGTAAGAGTGTTAATCAGCCCTAAGCCTCCCCACCCCCACCTCCTGACGTGGCACCCTGCTGGGCCCACCTGAAATCATCAACCACAGGCCCATTGTAATTGGATGTTCTTCCCAAACTCATAGCGAGATGATAAAGGGGGATGATGAATGAGGAAAGTCCAAAAGAGAGGCTGGAGTTCAGTTCATTTGTTTATTAAGCCAACAGAACAGACAGAGTGAATGGTGCTGCCAGAATTAGAACCCATGTTCACAAGGTGGCACGGTGATGACAAAACCAAGAAAAGGTGAGGAGCACGGTAGGTTGAAAAGAGTGCACGAGTGAATGTGGTGGGATCTGGGCTGAGGGAGAAGCTGAACGTGGACTGGGTTCTGGCGGATACTGAGAAATGTCAGTTTTCGTAGGTATGATGAAAATATTGTAATTATGCAGGAGAATGGCCTCATTGCTTTAAGATGGCCTCGGCCTCCTAGACGTGCTCAAGAAGTGAGGAGCGTCGGGATGCTCGTCAGTTTACTTTCAAACGGTCCAGCAGAGAAATACACAGGGTCTTACACAAACATGGCGGGGCTAAAGCCAGATGGCAGAAATGAACGCCAGTTGAATTTGGATGGTATGAATTTAGGAATTCATTTTATTGTCATTCCAATGTAATGTGTGTCTGAAATTTCCTGTAACCGTGAAGTAAAACTACCAAAAACCTTTAAGTCATAGACAGAATCCCATTCTGGGGGGAAAACCCCCAAAACATTAAGATCTCACTAGCATCAGCCTATTACTCTGCCTCAGAGTGATCCCATCGCCTTCTCAGACCCTAAAACCATAGTAATCCTTTGAATCTACAAACTTATCTCGAAGAGGAAGTAAGGTTTAGGAAAGCGTTTCCTTCAACTTGAACCAGACCGCCTGCTTGTTTGGTACCGTTCACATGTATGTGTAAGTTTTGTCAGGGCCGCCTTTTGGTTGTCTTGCACCTGGAAGCTTCGACTCCAGGAAGATGTCTCATTTCTTTACCCA